>NC_047658.1:117294748-117594748 GCF_011762505.2 Arvicanthis niloticus | reverse complement strand
TTAGCCCTCTAACTGATCTATGATTGGTAATGATCTTTTCCCAATCTGTTGGTTGCTGTTTTATCTTATTGACAGTGTCTTTTGCCTTACAGAAACTTTGCAATTTTATGAGGTCCCATTTGTCAATTCTTGATCTTAGAGCATAAGCCATTGGTATTCTGTTCAGGAACTTTTCCCCTATGCCTAAGTATTTGAGGGTCTTCCCCAATTTCTCTTCGATTAGTTTCAGTGTATCTGGTTTTATGTGAAGGTACTTTATCCTCTTAGACTTGAGCTTTGTACAAGGGGATGAGAATGGATTGTTTTTCATTCTTCTACATGCTGATCTCCAGTTGATCCAGCACCATTTGTTGAAAATGCTGTCCTTTTTCCACTGGATGGTTTTAGCTCCTTTGTCAAGATCAAGTAACCATAGTTGTGTGGGTTCATTTCTGGATCTTCAATTTTATTCCATTGATCTTCCTGCCTGTCTCTGTACCAATACCATGCAGTTTTTTATCACTACTGCTCTGTAGTACAGTTTGAGGTCAGGGATGGTGATTCCCCCAGAAGTTCTTTTATTGTTGAGAATGGTTCTCGCTATCCTGGGTTTTTTGTTATTCCAAATGAATTTGCAAATTGCTCTTTCTATCTCTATGAAGAATTGATTTGGAATTTTGATGGGGATTGCATTGAACCTGTAGATTTCTTTTTGGCAAAACGGCCATTTTTACTAAGTTAATCCCGCCAATCCAGGAGCATAGGAGATCTTTTCATTTTCTGAGATCTTCTTCGATTTCTTTCTTCAGAAACTTGAAGTCCTTGCTACACAGATCTTTCACTTGCTTGGTTAGATTCACTCCAAGATATTTTATATTAGTTGTGACTGTTGTGAAGGGTGTCATTTCCCTAATTTCTTTTTCAGCCTGTTTATCTTTTGAGTATAGGAAGGCTACTGGTTTGTTTGAGTTGATTTTATATCCACCTACTTTGCTGAAGTTGTTTATCAGGTTTAGGAGTTCTCTGGTGGAAGTTTTGGGGTCACTTAAGTATACTATCATATCATCTGCAAATAGTAAAATTTTGACTTCTTCCTTTCCCTTTTGTATCCATTTGACTTCCTTTTGCTGTATAATGGTTCTAGCTAGGACTTCCAGTACTATATTGAATAGGTAGTTTGAGAGTGGGCAGCCTTGTCTGGTCCCTGATCTTAGTGGGATTGCTTCAAGTTTCTCTCCACTTAGTTTGATGTTGGCTACTGGCTTGCTGTATATTGCTTTTACTATGTCTAGGTATGGACTTTGAATTCCTGATCTTTCCAAGAGTTTTAACATGAAGAAATGTTGCATTTTGTCAAATGCTTTCTCAGCATCTAGTGAGATGATCATGTTTTTTTTTTCTTTGAGTTTATTTATGTAGTGGATTACATTGATGGATTTCTGAATATTGAACCATCCCTGCATTCCTGGGATAAAGCCTACTTGATCATGATGGATGATTGTTTTGATGTATTGTTGGATTTGGTTTGCAAGAATTTTATTGAGTATTTTTGCATCAATATTAATAAGTGAAATTGGTCTGTAGTTCTCTTTCTTTGTTGGGTCTTTGTGAGGTTTAGTTATGAGCGTAATTGTAGCTTCATAGAACAAATTGGGTATTGTTCCTTCAGTTTCTATTCTGGGGAATAGTTTGAAGAGAATTGGTATTAGGTCTTCCTGGAAGGTCTGATAAAATTCTGCACTAAAACCATCTGGTTCCTGACTTTTTTGGTGGGGAGACTTTTAATGACTGTTTCTATTTCTTTAAGGGTTATAGGACTGTTTAGATGGTTTATCTTCTCCTGATTTAACTTTGGTACCTGGTATCTGTCTAGAAAATTGTCCATATCATCCAGAGTATCCAATTTTGTTTATTATAGGCCTTTGTAGTAGGATCTAATGATTTTTTTAATATCTTCAGTTTTTGTTGTTTTGTCTTTCTTTTCAATTCTGATTTTATTAATTTGGATACTGTCTCTGTGCCCTTTGATTAGTCTGGCTAAGGGTTTATCTATCTTGTTGATTTTCTCAAAGAACCAGCTCCTGGTTTTGTTGATATTTTATATAGTTCTTTCTGTTTCTACTTGGTTGATTTCAGCCCTGAGTTTGATTATTTCCTGCCGTCTACTCCTCTTGGGTATATTTGCTTCTTTTTGTTCTAAGGCTTTCAGGTGTGCTGTTGCTAGTGTATGCTCTCTCCATTTTTTTTTTTTTTGTAAGCACTTAGAGCTATGAGTTTTCCTCTTAATACTGCTTTCATGGAGTCCCACAAGTTTTGGTATGATGTGTCCTCCTTTTTATTAAATTCTAAAGAGTCTTTAATTTATTTCTTTACTTCTTCCTTGACCAAGACATCATTGAGTAGAGCACTGTTCAGTTTCCACGTGTAGGTGGGCTTTCTGTTGTTTTTGTCCATATTAAAGACAAGTCTTAGTCCATGGTGGTCTGATAGGGTACAAGGGATTATTTCAATCTTTTTGTATTTGTTGAGGCCTGTTTTGTGACCAATTATATGGTCTATTTGGAGAAGGTACCATGAGGTGCTGAGAAGAAGGTATATTCTTTTGTTTTAGGATGAAATGTTCTGTAGATATCAGTTAAATCCATTTGGTTCATAACTTCTATTAGTTTCATTGTGTCTCGGCTTAGTTTTTGTTTTCATGATCTGTCCATTGCTGAGAGTGGGGTGTTAAAGTCCCCTACTATTATTGTGTGAGGTGCAATGTATGCTTTGAGCTTTAGTAAAGTTTCTTTTATGTATGTGGATGCCCTTGCATTTGGGGCATAGATGTTCAGAATTGAGAGTTCTTCTTGATACATTTTTTCTTTGATGAGTATGTAGTGGTCTTTCTTATCTTTTTTGATTACTCTTGGTTGAAAATCAATTTTATTTGATATTAGAATTGCTACTCCTGCTTGTTTTTTGGGACCATTTGCTTGGAAGATTGTTTTTCAACCTTTTACACTGAGGTAGTGTCTGTCTTTGTCACAGAGGTGCATTTCCTGTATGCAGCAAAACTCTGGGCGCTGTTTATGTATCCAGTCTGATAGTCTACATCTTTTTATTGGAGAACTGAGTCCATTGATATTAAGAGCTATTAAGGAAAAATGATTGTTGCTTCCTGTTATTTTTGTTATTAGAGGAGGAATTATGTTTGTGTAAGTGTCTTCTTTTGGGGTTGTTGGAAGACTACTGTCTTGCTTTTTTTTTTTTTTTTTTTTTTTTTTGGTTGTAGTTTCCCTCCTTGTGTTGTAGTTTCCTCTCCATTATCCTTTGAAGTGCTGGATTTGTGGGAAGATATTGTGTAAATTTGGTTTTGTCATGGAATATCTTGGTTTCTCCATTGATAGTGATTGAGAGTTTTGCTGGGTATAGTAGTCTGGGCTGGCATTTGTGATCTCTTAGGGTCAGTATAATATCAGTCAAGGACCTTCTGGCTTTTATCATGTCTGGTGAGAAGCCTGGTGTAATTCTTATAGGTCTGCCTTTATATGTTACTTTGCCTTTTTCCCTTACTGCTTTTAGTATCATTTCTTCCTTTTGTATATTTGATGTTTTGATTATTATGTGATGGGAGGTACTTTTTTTTGGTCTAGTCTATTTGGGGTTCTGTAGGTTTCTTGTATATTTAAGGACATCTCTTTCTTTAGGTTAGGGAAGTTTTCCTCTACAATTTTGTTGAAGATATTTACTGGCCCTTTAAGTTGGGAGTCTTCACCCTCATCTATACCTATTATCCTTAGGTTTGGTCTTCTCATCGTGTCCAGGATTTTCTGGATGTTTTGTGTTAGGAGCTTTTTGCATTTCGCATTTTCTTTGACTTTTGTGTCAATGTTTTCCATGGTATTTTCTGCACATGAGATTCTCTCTTCTATCTCTTATATTATGTTGGTGATGCTTGTGTCTATGACTCCTGATCTTTTTCCTAGGTTTTCTACCTCCAGGATAGTCTCCCTTTGAGATTTCTTTATTGTTTCTACTTCCATTTTTAGATCCTGGACGGTTTTGTGTAATTCCTTCACCTGTTTGGTTGTGTTTTCTTGCATTTCTTTAAGGGCTTCTACATGTTTATATGTGTTCTCCTCAAATTCTTTGAGAGTGTTGTTTATGTTCTTTTTAAAGTCCTCTATCATCATCATGAGAAGTGATTTTAATTCTGAATCCTGCTTTTCTGGTGTGATGTGGTGTTCTGGACTTGCTGTAACTTGCCAAGTAACTTTGGTTTCTGTTGTTTAGATTCTTATTCTTGCCTTTCGCCATTTGGTAAGCTCTAGTGCTACCTGCACTCACTGGTTCTGACTGGAGTCTGCCTTTTCAGTTATCTTGTTTGGGTCAGAAGTCCTCGGGGTCTGGATGTGTCTGTAATCCTGAGCTCCAGCTGTTCTGGGTACAGTGGCTCCTCTAGGATATCTCAGGATATGGTGTCTCCACGGTAGTAGGCCAGCTAGGTGTTTGCTGCTCTGAGTGTAGTCACTCCTTTAGGATGTCTCAGGATATGCTGTCTGCTGCTCTGAGTTCAGTGGCTCCTCTAGGCTGCAACTCTGAGGGCAGTGGTCTGTCTAGGATGTCTCTGGACATGTTTTCCACAGGGGAGCAGAGCAGCTGGGTGTCTACTCCAGTCACCGGGATCCAGGTGAGGGGAGGAAGGGAAGTGTTTTTCCACAGGGGCAGGGCTTGGGTGCCAGGTGTGCCCTGGGGGCTTCCTGCTGCCAGTTGTGCCTCTAGGGCATAGGGCGGTGGTCTACTGATCTTACCTGCAGTTCTGAGGGAAGTGGCCTGTCTAGGATGTCTTGGGACATGTTATTCCACAGGTGGAGCAGACCAGCTGGGTTTCTGCTCTGGCCACCATTATCCAGGCGAGGGGCGGAAGGGTGAGATTCTCTCTTCTATCTCTTGTATTCTGTTGGTGATGCTTGCATCTATGACTCCTGATTTTTTTCCTAGGTTTTCTATCTCAAGGGTAGTTTCCCTTTGTGATTTTTTTATTGTTCCTACTTCCATTTTTATGTCCTGGATGGTTTTGTTCAATTCCTTCACCTGTTTGGTTGTGTTCTCTTGTAATTCTTTAAGGGATTTTTGTGCTTCCTCTTTAAGGGCTGCTACCTGTTTATCTGTGTTCTTCTCAAATTCTTTGAGAGTGTTATTTATGTCCCTCTTCATGTCCTACATCATCATCATTAGAAGTGATTTTTAAATCTGAATCTTGCTTTCCTTGGGGAATTCAGGACTTTCTTGTGTGGGAGAATTAGGTTCTAATGATGCCAAGTACCCTGGGTTGCTGATGCTTATGTTCTTGTGCTTGCCTTTCACCATCTGGCGCTCCTTAGTCCTACCTGCCCTATCTCTGACTGGAGCCTGTCTTTCGTATTATTTTGGTTATATCAGAACTGTGTGGGGTGGGTGTTAGTACTGGGGTTACAGCTGGGGCCCAAGATCTGCTCAGTGCTTAGGCACAGACAAGAAGGATTCAGTGCTCCAGGCCAGGAGTGACTTCCTGGGTCCTAGTGGGTCCCAATTACTCTCTGTTTGAGGCAGGTGTTAATGTCTCATTACCTAAGATACTACCACGGTTAGAGCTCCTGGAGCTGATCAGCTTCTTCTGGGTTCTGTGAGATTCAGGGCAGAGCTGCCACCCAGGATCCACTCAGTGCTCCGGCCCAGACCGGAAGAAACCAGTGCTCTGGGCCAGGAGTCCTGTCATTCTCTTATTCTGTTGTTTTAATTATTTCAAATTTATTTATTTATTTATTTACTTTACAAATTTATGAATTTAATATTCACTTTATACATACACACATACATACATACGTAGGTATTTGTTTGTATGTTTATTTTCTCTGCAACCATAATACTGTTTATGTTTTTTTGTTTGTTTTTTGCTTTTTGTTTTTTTGAGACAGGGTTTGTCTGTGTAGCCCTAGCTGTCCTGGAACTCACTCTGTAGACCAGGCTGGCCTCAAATTCAGAAATCCACCTGCCTCTGCCTCCCAAGTGCTGGGATTAAAGGTGTGTGCCACCACTGCCCGGCCATAATACTGTTTTAAAAGCCTAGCCTATAGGAGAAACTTCCATTCAAGGTGTTTGTCAGGGTTGTGCAGATGGTATCCAAATGACTTCCAAAGTAATGTAGGCTACTGTTGTGCTTAGTTTACTCAGAGACAGACTGAAGCTAAGTCCTTATTGCTGAAGACACTGTACTATTAGGGCACAGGATTCAGATGGTACAAGCTTTCACTGAACTTGAAAGCCTACTCTTGCAGTTTATTACCCTGAACTGAAGCAGGAGCCCTGAATTGGACTACCATAGGCCATACGCACTATGTAACAGTCGTGTAGCTTGTTCTTTGTTTGAGATTCTGAACATGGGAGCATGGGCTGTCTTTGACTTTGTTGCCTGTCTTTGCAACCCTTTCCTTCTACTAGAATGCCTCATTTTGTCTAAACAGGAGAGGATGTTCTTACTTCAGCTTGTTATGTCATGGTTGATTGATCTTCATAAGAAGCTTGTCCTTTCCTGAAGAGAAATGGAGGAGGAGTGGATAATATGTGGAGAGGGGCAGTCTGGAGTTGGAATTGGGAGGAGTAGAGGGAGGGACTACAGTCATGATATAACAGATACACACACACATATACATACACGTATACATATGTGTGTGTATGTATAACTTTTTTCACTTATTATTGATTCTTTATGAGGTGAACATCGTGTAGCTCAGTTCCATTTATCTCACCATCCTCTTGTATTTACTCTCCACACTTGCAACCTCCCTCACTAAATAAAAAAAAAAAAAAAACACAGAAACACACAAAGAAATAAAAAACCAACAACACAAAGCATAAAAAACATGTTGCTGTGGAAGCTCTAGTGTTTCCCTGTGAGTCTCACAATATACCTCTCTGTCTATACATCTTTCCTTGTAAGTGTTCATTGCAACACTTACATTGCAAGTGTTCATTGTGACCAATGAGTTACTGGTCTGCCTCCAGAACTCTGGCTTCTGAGATTCAATATTGGAACCTGACTGGGATTCCTCCTGGTTATCTTGTTGTTACCCTGTGTTGTGGACAACCTGCAGCTTTGGATTAACAGGATCAGCTCTTTCAAGTACTACAATAGATCACAAATGATATAGATTTTGGAGTGGGCCAACTCAGAGACCTGGATCTGAGCCTAGCTGAACTGGTCAGTCTGCTGGGTCTCCCTTACTTCCAGAACCAAGGTAAGTTCTCCACTGCTCCATCTAGGCCACCCAATGCCACAATTGAGAGGAAACAAGGTTGGCTCACCTGCACCCACACCTGCAGAGCCAGCTCCACTGTGCTGCCCAGTGGAGGAGCTGGGCCCACTCTCCCAAGAGTTACAACCTGGTAGGAGCAGAGCCAGCTCTCCCACTCTCATACCCTTAGGGCTGGCCCACCAGTGTCTTCACCATCAGGGCCAACTTGACTGTATTCCCCAGGTGAGGTGTGAAACTTAATTTTCTGCATTGAGGCTCAGGGTAGCTCTCCTTCTTTAATGACTTCTGGGCCAACTCTCCAGACTATTGAAGGAGGCAAGGGGAAAGTTGGGGAGGACATCACCCCCATTCCCACTTCACTTAATGGTAGGCTTTCAAAGGAGATTGAAAGAAGAATTAAGTATATTTCCACAGTCCTTTCAAGGCACACTCCTCTGATGACATATGATGTGCCATTCAGCTTCACATTTTGAAGTTTCTACCATCTCCTAAACAATCATTTGCATACCAAATCTTTGGCCCATGTACCTTTCAGGAAGATTTATGTAAAAAACACTTATCTTTATTTTTGTTCTTATCTTTAAGCTTGTTTCCAAATTCAGAATTTCATTTTTTTTAGAATTTCTATCATTTCATTTTAATTTAACACTTAATGCTCTTCTGTAGCTCTGTACTCACTGTTTTCCTTTTGCAGCCAAAACTTCAATTTTTGCTTTTCCATTCCTTCTCAATCATGAATTTCTTCACTGCATATCTTATTGGGTCATGTGTTTATGTCACATGGTTCAATGATAGATGCTTTAACTAAAGTAATTGTCATTCCTATAAAAGGTCAACCTGGTATCATTTATTCCAGTATATATATTTTAATTTTTTAACTTTATTTATTTATTTATTTATTTATTTATTTATTTATTTACTGGGGTCTAAACCCAAACTTTATTTTTATACTCTTTTTTATTCTTTAATTTATTTTACAGTTTAGATTGTATCCCCCTCCTGGCCCACCCTCCAACTGTTCCACATCCCATACCTCCTCCTCCCCCCACTTCATCTCCAAATGGATGTGCCCATCCCTACACCCCATCAGATGTCCCCACTCCTTGGGGCCCCAAGCCTCTCAAAGATTAGCTGCATTTTTTTCTGCATTCAGACTCTGCAGTCCTCTGCTGTACATATGTTGGGGGCCTCATATCAGCTGGTATATGCTGCCTAGTTGTTGCCTCAGTATCTGAGGGGGAGATCCCAGGGATCCAGGTTAGTTGAGACTACTGGTCTTCCTATAGGGTTCCCCTTCTTCTATGCTTCTTCCAGCATTTCTCTGATTCAACCACATGGGTCAGCAGCTTCTGTCCATTGGTTGGGAGTAAATATCTGCATTTGACTCTTCCAGCAGCTTGTTGGGCCTTAAGACAGGAACAATTGTGGGTCAGAGTTTTTCACTGTTGGATGGCAACATCATCCCTCCATTTGTCTTCCTACTGGAAGTAGGCTCTACAAATTCCCTCTCCCCACTGTTGGGCATTTCATCTAAGGCCCCTCCCCTTGAGTCCTGATAGTTTCTCACCTCCCAGGTCTCTAGTACATTCTCAGGGGTCCCCCACCTTCTACCTCCAAGGTTGCCTGTTTTGATTCTTTCTGCTGGTACTCAAGACTTCAGTCCTATCCCTCTACCCCCAATACCTTACATCCCAAATGTTGCCACCTTCCTGGTCCTCTGTCCCAGAGTGCTTCATTCACCTTCTACCCTTTTGCCTTTGCCTATGAGAGGGTTCTCCCCCACTACTACATTCCTCTTCCCTGAGTCATCAAGTCTTTACAGGATTAGGTATATCCTCTCTCACTGAGTCCAGACAAGGCGGGGCTTTGCTACATGTTTCTGGGGCCACAGACCAGCCTATGTATGCTCTTCAGCTAGTGGCTTAGTCTCTGGGAGTGCCTAGGGGGTCCAGGTTAGTTGACTCTGTTGTCTTTTTAATGGGGTTGCCATTTGCTTTAGATCCTTCAATCTTCTTCCTGACTCTTCCATAGGGGTCCCTAACCTCAGTCCAATGCTTGGCTGTAAGTATCTGCATCAGTCTCAGTCAGCTGCTGGTAGAGACTCTCACAGGAGAGCCATGCTAGGCTCCTGTCTGCAGGCACAACATAGCATCTGTAAAAGTGTCAGGATTTGGTGCTGGCTCATGGGATGGATCCCAAGTTGGACCAGCCACTGGTCAGCTTTTCCTTTAGTATCTGCTCCATTTTTGTTCCTGCTTTTCTTTTAGATAGGAATAATTCTGGGTCAAAAATTGTGAAGGTTGGTTAATGTCCCCATCCCTCTACTTGGTACCATGTCTAACTACTGGAGGTAGTCCCTTCAGGTTCTATCTCTTTGCTGTTGGGCATTTTGGCTAAAGTCACTCCTATTGAGTCCCAAGTACCTCTCACATCCCAGGATTTGGGGGAATTTTGAGAAGTTCCACCCACACCACAATAGGGGGCACCCAGACCTGCCACCTATTTCCATACATTCTCTGTACCCTATAGGATTCTCTCCTGTCTCCCCATACCCTGATATTGCCCCACTTTTTCCCTCACTCTGCCCTCTCCCACCAAAGTCCTTCTCTTCATCTGCCCCCCATGATTGTTTTCCCTTCTAAGTGAGATTGAAGCATCCTCACTTGGGCCTTCCTTCTTCTTAATTTAGGGTCTATAGGGTTTGTCATGGGTGTTCTGTACTTTTTGGCTAATATAAACTTAACAGTGAGTACATACCATGGATATCTTCTGTCTGGGTTGCCTCACTCAGGATGTAATTTTTGAGTTCCATTTATTTGCCAGCAAAATTCATGATGTCCTCATTTTAATAGCTGAATAGTGTGTTATTGTGTAAGTGAACTACATTTTCTGTATCCATTCTTCTATTGAAGGACAGATAGGTTGCTTCCACTTTCTGGTTATTATGAATAAGGCTGCTATAAACATAGTGGAGTATGTGTCCTTATGGTGTGGTGGAGTATCTTTGGGTATATGCCAATGAGCTGAATAGCTGGATCTTCAGAAATTTTTCCAGTTTTCTGAGGAACCACCAGATTGATTTCCAGAGTGGTTGTGGCAGTTGACAATCCCACCAGGAGTAGAGGAAATTCCACTTTCTCCACATCCTCCCTAGCATGTTCCTGTTAGTTATTTGGGTTTTTTATCTTAGTCATTCTGATTGGTATAAGGTGGAATCTCAGGGTTGTTTTGATTTGCAGTTCCCTGATTACTAAGGATGTTGAACATTTCTTTAAGTGCTTCTAGGCCATTTGAGATTACTCTGTTGAGAAATCTTTGTTTAACTCTGAACCACCACCACCACCTTCTTCTTCTTCTTCTTCTTCTTCTTCTTCTTCTTCTTCTTCTTCTTCTTCTTCTACTACTACTACTACTACTACTACTTCTTCTTTTTATTCCTACTTATTCTTTTCAGTCCAGTCATTACCAACCTCCCAGTCCAACCTCCCACAGTTCCTCATCCATTCCACCTTTCTTTTTTGCCAAGAGGATGTCTCTGTCACACACACACCCCCATTCAGGCCTCACCACTTCCTGGGGCCTTAAGTCTTTCTAGGGTTAGGTGCATCTTCTCTAACTGATGACAGACCAGTCAGTCTTTTTGCTGTATGTGTGTTGGGGACCTTAGACAAGTTGTATGCTGCCTGGTTACTGTCTCAGTATCTGAGAGATCTCAGGGGTCTGGGTTAGTTGAGACTGCTGGTCTTCCTATGGGGTTACCTGCCTTCTCAGCTTCTTCCAGATTTTCCCTAATTCAATCACAGGGGTTCCCAACTTCAGTCCATTGCTTGTGAGTAAGTATCTTGACTTGTCTCAGTCTGCTTTTTGCTGGGCCTCTCAGAGGGCAGCCATGTTAGGCTCCTGTCTATAAGCACACCATGGCATCAGTAATAGTATCAATCCTTGGAGCCTCCCCTTGAGATAGATCCCAATTTGGGCCTGTCACTGAACATCAGTCTCTTCTCCATTTTTGTCCCTGGAGTTCTTTTAGACAGGAACAATTCTGCATCAGAGTTTGTGACTGTAGGACAGCAACCCATTCCATCCACTTGATGCCCTGTCTACAGCAGGTAGACTCTACAAGGTCCCTCTTCCCACTGTTGGGCATTTCATCTAAAGTCCTTTGAGTCCTGAAAGTCTCCCACCCCCAAGGTATCTGGTACATTCTAGAGCATCTCTCCCCACCTCTCAAGGTTGCATATTTCCATTCATTTTTCTGATCCTCAGGGCTTCTCTCCTGCCCCTGTGCCAACACCTGTTCTTGTCCCCACTTTTCTCTCCCCTGTTCCCCTTTCTAATGTAGGTTCCCCCTCCCTTTGCCTCCTGTGATTGCTTTCTTCTTCCTCCCAAGTGGGATTGAAGCATCTTCACTTGGACCCTTTGGCTTATTATTCTTCTTGAGTTCTGTCAAATGTATCCTGGGTACTCTGTAATGTCTGGCTAATATCCAGTTATTAGTGAGTACATACCATGCATGACCTTTTGGGTTTGAGTTACCTCACTCAAGTTGATATTTTCTAGATACATCCATTTGCCTGAAAAACTCATGATTAAATAGATAGATACTAGAAGAAATTCCACAAAAATCAGGGACAAGACAAGGATGCCCACTCTCCCCATATCTACTCAATATAGTATTTGAAGTTCTAGCTAGAGCAATAAGACAACAAAAGGAGATCAAGGGGATAGAAATTTGCAAAGAAGAAGTCAAGGTATCAATAATTGCAGATGCTATGATAGTAAGTGACCCCAAAAATTCAATTGGAGAACTACTACAGCTGATGAATAACTTCAGCAAAGTGGTTGGGTATAAAATTAACTCAAACAAATCAGTAGGATTTCTTTATACAAGTGATAAACAGGCTGAGAAAGAAAATAGGAAAACAACATCCTTTACAATAGCCACAAATAATATAAAATGTCTTGGCATAACTAACCAAACAAGAGAAAGACTTGTATAACAAGAACTTTAATTCTCTCAAGAAGGAAATGAAAAAAGACCTCAGAAAATGGAGTGATTTCCCATGGTCAAGTATTGGTAGGATTAACATAGTAAAAATGGCCATCCTACCAAAAGCAATCTACAGATTCAATGCAATCCCCATCAGAATTCTAACACAATTCTTCAAAGACATGGAAAGTGCAATTCTCAATTTCATATGAAAAAAACAAAACCTCAGGATATGGAAAACAATTCTTAACAATAAAAGAACTTCTGGGAAAATCACCATTCTTGACTTCAAGCTACACTACAGAGCAATAGTGATAAAAACTGCATGGTATTGGTACAGAGTCTCTGGTGCATTCTGGCGAGCCCCCCACCCACCCACCTCCTACCTCCTGAGGTTGCCTGTTTCCATTCTTTCTGCTGGCCCTCAGTGCTTGAGTCCATTTCCCTCACCCAGTACCAAATCAGGTTCCCCTCTCCCCTTCCGCACCCCTGTCAACTTTCCCTCCCAGGTCCTTCCCAGGTCCCTCCCATGTCCCATCCATCCCCCTTGTGATTGCTTTCTTCTCACCTGGGAGATGACAGAGTCTCAGGACTCAAAGGGAGGACCTTAGATGAAATTACTGACAGTAGAGTTATGGAATTTATAGAGTCCACATCCAGCAGAAAGACAGGGCATCAAGTGAGGAAAGGGATTGCCATCCTACAGTCAAAACTCTGACTCATAATTGTTTCTGTCTAAAAGAACTGCAGAGATGGAAATGGAGAGGAACCTGAGGAAAAGAAAGTTCAACGATAGGCCCAAAGTGAGATCCAGCTCAAGGGGAGGTCCCAAGGCTGGACACTATTACTGAGGCTATTGAATGCTCACAAAAAGGGACTTATAATGCCTGCCCTCTGAAAGACTCAACAAGCAGCTGAAATCTGGAGTGTAAATAAATAAATAAATAAATAAATAAAAGATTTTTAAAAAGAGAAATAAAAAATAAACTTCTATCATAATTTTTTAATGATCTGTTGTTCATCCAAAGGTGTTCATGATTGACCAATGGTTTAGGAGATTAACCTCTCGGCCTCAATTTAATCCCCAGAATGCATGTAAAGGTAGAAAAAGAGAATTGATTCCACACAGTTCTTCTCTGATGTTCATATATGTGTGTTGTTTCATGGACATATCATGATACAGCTGTATCCATCTCCATTAACATTAAGAAATATATTAACATTGAGGAGCTATTGGTAGTTATGGCTGCTGGAAAATGAAAGTTACCTTTCTTTAGGCATGTGGGCTGCACTATGCCCAAGTGCATATGTTCAGTGCTAATTGGACGCAGTAGGTGTGGAAAGCTTCTGCTGCGCCCTAAAGATGATGCCTACTGCCTTAGCCCTCTTGGGAGAAAAAGTCCTTATTTGGTGAGGAGGTTGCACTTGCCAGTAGCCTGATCTCTCGTCATGAGTGTTAACCTATGGTGGAGCAAAACGTAGTATGGGCTGATGGGTAGTCCACTGGAGGCTACTTAAGCTGCACTCATGGGAGGCATGGGGGCACACCCCTTGATCTTGTAACTGAAAGTCATTCCTGAGTAAAACTGTCGCTGGAAGGAACTGGTGTGCTAGTCTTTCTTCCCTGCTGGTTAGGGTGGTTGGCGTGGCACAATTGGTGGCCCGTACGGGGAACTTCTCTGCGTGAGTTCCTGGAGTTCTAGAACCAGGGACAGACAGGGTGATCGATCGGTAAGTGGCCGGTAAGTGGGGCCCATCAACAGACAAGGTCCTCGGAAGGAGGCAGCATATGTTAAGGCCCTCAGAAGGAGGCGAATAAAAGTGAAAGTATAATGGCTGAAGGATTGCGCTCATGCCAAGAGGGATCCTTTTCTTAGCTGTGGTTTTGGTGCGCTGCGAGCGTCACCACTAAAATGGGGACCTCGACGTCCTGCCCAGTGAAGGTAGCTCTTCATGAGCTTCTTGATAGTAAAGGCTTGAAATTTAAAGATCGAGCTTTGGCTCAATTTCTTAGCGAGGTGGAAGCGGTGGCTCCGTGGTTTGCAGTGTCAGGAAACCTGTCATTAGCCTGCTGGGATAAATTAGGAAGGGATCTGGACCGAGCATGGGAGGAGGGTACTCTACAGGACAAAAAGGGAAAGACAGGGGTGCGAGGGATCTGGAGGGTTATTCGCACCTGCTTGACTAGTGAGGAGTGTATTCCTGCCAATCAAGAGACAATGGAGGCGTTAGATAGAGCAAGTGAAAAAGATGCAGTCAGAGACTCGATCTACCAACTCAAAACAGTCAAAAGAGAGAGAAAAGGGAGAGTTACCAGGGCTATACCCAAGCCTGAAGTCAGGGTCAGAGGATAGCTCAGAGGATGAAATAGAAGAATTAGAAGAGGCAGTACAAGGGCTGCTAGCTAAGATGGAGGATATTATAGCCAAAAGGAGGAAGAAGCCACCTAGCAAGAAGAAGGTGGAAGCAGGGTGGGACAGGGCAGACAGGATAGAACCGAGTGCACCAACGCCTGATGCGGAAGTCTCTAGCGCAGAAAGCTCTGGGACCCGATCACAAGAGGGTGCACAAGGCTTGACAGTTCCGAAGGCATCCTGTACATTTTGTCCCAAGACCTGGCGGGAGGCAGCAGCCGCCTTCCCTGTCTTTGAGGATGCTAATCAAGTGAGGTCTTATGAGCCCCTAGAATTTAAGATTCTCAAAAATTTGAATCTGTGCAGACATATGGTGTCAATGCCTCTTTTACTCAGGTGCAGATAGAAAGGCTTACTAACTCAGCCATGACACCGACAGACTGGATGTCTCTTGTGAAGGCCTGCCTGTCCATGGGACAATACCTTGATTGGAAGTCCTTATATACAGAATTTGCTCAACAGCAGGCTCGAGAAAATGCAGCTCAAGGTCAGGCTGCATGGAGCCTTGATATGTTAATGGGGCAGGGCCAATGGCTGAACAATCAGACAGCATATCCACCACAAGTATATGCACAGATAAATGCTATGGCAATGAAAGCATGGAAGGCCTTACCAAATAAAGGGGAAGTATCAGGTAATCTGACAAAGATTGTCCAAGGGTCTACGGAGCCTTTCTCAGATTTTGTAGCCAGAATGATGGAGGCTGCAGGCAGAATATTTGGGGATCCTGATACCGCTATGCCCCTGATACAACAGCTCATATTTGAGCAGTGTATTAGAGAGTGCCAACAAGCAATAACTCCATGGAAGTCTAAAGGTTTGACAGCCTGGATGAAGGCATGCAGGGAATTGGGCGGTCCTCTCTCTAATACTGGCTTAGCAGCTGCAGTGGCACAGGGGATAGTGCAGCATTCTAAAAGCAAAACCAAAGCTCCTAGAGCTTGCTTTTCCTGTGGTAGGCAAGGACATTTGAAACGTCAGTGTCCTGATAAAGGAAAAGGGGCCATGACACGTCCTCCTGGGCTATGTCCTAGATGCAGGAAAGGTAATCATTGGGCAAATGAATGCAAGTGAAAGATATCAATGGACAACCTCTTGGACAGATAAATACTTATCCTGTTTCAAAAAACAGGATGCAGGGCCCCAGGCCTCAGGGCCCTCGAATATATGGGGCCATGGAAGATCAGAGCAGTCCAGAGAGCAACTTGCCCAATATGAAACCCCGAGGAGGGCCACAGCGGGCTCTGCAGGGTTGGACCTCCACTGCACCGCCAGAGTCGTATTAACACCACAAATGGGAGTGCAGCTTATCCCTACAGATTTTAAGGGGCCTCTTCCTTCGGGATCAGTAGGATTATTAATTGGTAGATCATCATCAGCCCTGAAAAGATTAGTCATTCATCCAGGAGTTATCGATCCTGACTATGAAGGAGAGGTGAAAATTTTAGTCTCCTCCCCTAGGGGAGTTTCGGCAATATCTCCAGAAGACTGAATTGCACAACTTCTCATTTTGCCCAGCCTGCATGATATGTTTCCTTCTAAAGACCAAAAAAGAGGAAATCGAGGGTTTGGATCCACAGGAGTAGATTCTGTGTTCCTTAGCCTCGATATGGATCAACGGCCTTTAGTGGAGCTTCAGGTAAATGGCAAGGCAATCTTAGGATTGCTGGATACTGGAGCAGACCGAAGCATTGTGTCCTTAAAGGATTGGCCTAAAGGCTGGCCTGTTCAATCATCCTCACAAACATTGCAAGGGTTAGGTTATGCCAAGACCCCGGACATGAGTGCAAGAGAGCTCCCTTGGAGAGATCACGAAGGACATGGAGGCCGTTTTCAGCCTTATGTGTTGGAACTGCCTGTCAGCCTTTGGGGAAGAGATCTTTTGAAAGACATGAATTATCGCCTTATTAATGAAGGGTATTCCTTGCCTTCTCAAAGGATGATGCAGGACATGGGGTGGTATCCCTCTAAGGGCTTAGGAAAACATCTGCAAGGGAGAACACAGCCAATAGAAAATGTCCCAAGGAATGATAGAAAGGGCCTGGGTTTTTCCTAGGGGCCACTGAGGAAGGCATTCCCATAATCTGGAAGACAGAGGACCCAGTGTGGGTTCCTCAGTGGCCATTATCCTCTGAAAAGTTACAAGCTGCCACACAATTAGTTCAAGAGCAACTCTCTTTGGGGCATATTAAACCATCAGTATCACCTTGGAATACACCTATTTTTGTAATTAAAAAGAGGTCTGGAAAGTGGAGATTATTACATGATCTGTGTGCTATTAATCAACAAATGCAGATCATGGGCCCTGTGCAAAGGGGATTGCCATTGTTATCGGCATTGCCTTCTTCTTGGCCTATAATAGTTATTGATATAAAGGATTGCTTTTTTTCTATTCCATTATGTGCCCAAGATAGTGAACATTTTGCCTTTACCGTTCCATCCTGTAATCATGAAGAACCAGATCAGCGGTATGAATGGGTGGTTCTGCCCCCAAGGGATGGCAAATAGTCCAACTATGTGTCAGTTATTTGTAGGAAAAGCCATTGAACCATTGAGAAGAGAGTTTCCAAAAATGAGGTGCATTCATTATATGGATGACATTTTGTTGGCTGCTGCGGATGAAAAGGTACTAGAATTGGCTTTTGGAAAATTAATTTTATTATTAGAGAGTAAAAGATTGTATATTGCCCCAGAGAAAGTACAGAGAGATCAGGTAGTGAATTATCTTGGAGCCAGGATACATAATATGAAAGTTGTACCACAAAAGGTTGAAATTAGGAAAGATCATTTAACAACTTTAAATGACTTTCAAAAATTATTGGGAGATATTAATTGGATATGAGGTTATGTAAATTTGCCAAATTATGAATTAAAGCCCCTATATAATATTTTAATTGGTGATTCTGCTTTGGACTCCCCCAGCCAATTAACTCCAGAAGCTAGATTGGCCCTTATTAAAGTTGAGGAAAAGTTGCAGGGTGCCTTTTTACAGAGATACAAAGAAGGGCAATTAATTATGTTTTGTATTTTGGCCACATATCAGCAACCCTCTGGGGTGTTATGGCAGGAAGGTCCATTATTATGGATTTATTCATATGTTTCTCCAAGCAAAGCCATTGAGCATTATCCAACAGCTGTTGCCACTTTGGCCATGCATGGTATTCAACAATGTGTGCAATTTTTTGGAGTTGTACCAGGAAGCTTAATTATTCCCTATTCCATTCAACAAGTTAAAGTATTATGTGCCACAATGGATGATTGGGCAATATTAAAATGTAGTTATGATGGTTATATTGATAATCATTATCCCAAACATCCCGTTTTGTCCTTTTAAAAGGAACATCCTGTTGTTTTTCCAAAGATTACAGCTAGTGCTCCCCTTAAGGGGGCATCTAACATATTTACAGATGGGTCAAAAACTGGCTGTGGAGCCTATATGGTAGAGGGTCAGAAACCAGTTTTATGTCAGTTTCAAATCACTTCTCCTCAAATTGTTGAATTGAAAATAGTGATAGAGGTCTTTAAACAATGTAATTTCCCCTTTAATTTGCTTTCAGATTCGCATTCTGTGGTTAATGCAGTTAAAGTTTTGGAATTGGCTGGTCCCATTAAAAATACCAGTACAGTGTGTAATTTATTGAAACAACTACAAATGTTGATTTGGCAGAGACAACATCATTTTTAGGTTTGCCATATTAGGGCGCATACAAGTTTACCTGGTCCGTTGAGTGCTGGGAATGCCGTAGCAGATGCTTGGACCAGAATGGAATGTATATTTTTAAATTCTGCCGTTGATCAAGCTGTTCAATTTCATAAAGATTTCCATGTTAATGCTAAGACATTACAGCAAAAATTTCACTTGACTCGAGCTGATGCCAGACAAGTAGTTCTTAATTGTCCTCAATGTGTGATTTTTCACCACCCCCCAGGTGTGGGAGTCAATCCCAGAGGACTTTTACCTTTGAAAATCTGGCAAATGGATGTGACTCATCTTGCTGAGTTTGGAACATTGAGATATGTTCATGTTTCGGTGGATACTTGCTCTGGCATTATTCATGCAACTCCTTTGAGTGGAGAAAAGGCACGCCATGTCATAAATCATTGCTTAGAGGCCTGGGCTGCGTGGGGGAAGCCACAGCAGCTTAAAACTGATAATGGCCCAGCATATACAGCTCAGCAATTTATGAGCTTCTGTAAACAGATGGATGTATATCTTAAACATGGATTGCCCTATAATCCCCAAGGGCAAGGCATTGTAGAACGTGCACATCGCACCCTTAAAGAAAGTCTGCAAAAACAGAAAGGGGGAATTGGCTATGGCCGCACCCCAAAAGAAAGATTATCCCTTGCCTTATTTACTTTAAATTTTTTGCAACTAGATGTGGACGGCCGCTCGGCAGCGGAGCGTCATGCCACCTGGAAGCCTGTAGCTCAAGGCCTTGTTAAATGGAAGGATGTGCTTACAGGCCTATGGTGTGGCCCGGATCCAGTGTTGGCCTGGTCCCGAGGCTCTGTTTGCGTTTTTCCGCAGGACCGTGAAGATCCGGTGTGGGTACCAGAATGTTTGGTCCGCAGGTGCAATGTTGCTGATTCTCCTGCTTCTGCTGCCTCTGGTGAATCCTGTGATGACGGAATTGCGATGGGGGATCCTATCAGCATTCCTGATGCCGATGCCCATAAGGCATGATGCTCAAGTATTTATATTAATGTATAATCAAACAGCTGCCACAATAACAAGTAGATACCCTTTGGCAGTTGGCTCAATTGGGATGTGAATGGAAAATGACAGACCTTTGCATTATAATAATATGTCCAGAGATGCCAATTTATCTATACAATTATCTCAGTGATTGCTAGGAAATTGGTCAAGGAGGTTTGATTCCCTCATGCAGGAGTTTCGTGTGTCCATCACCATGGTGAATTCGACCAGAATGGATCTATCATTGGCAGATGGCTTGATCCTGCAAGCAGTTCAACATCTGAAAGAGTATTCGGGGATAGGAGTGTTAGCAGTTGCCCTAGTGGGTGTCTGTCTGCTCTGCTTGTTTTGTCTCTGTCGTATGGCTAGATCTCAAAGACGAGGGAGAGCCTTGGTGGTGCATGCCTTTCAAGCCATTGAGGCTGGTGTCTCACCTCAAGCTTGGCTGATGGCTTTGAAGCAGTAACTCTCTATAACCCCTTATATTCAGGATTGGACAGCCCTTGTACCCCTGGAGATTTGTGATCTCATTGCACATGGGATGGGTGTCCTACCTGTTTGTGTAGACCTCAGCTCTTGCACCTGGTGGGTTTGACCCATTGCACCCAGTAGAGTGAGTGTTCTAGTCTTAGCTGCTTGCTTTCGATCGTGAGCTCCTACGGAATGGAGCCTGCTTGATCAAGCAATGCTTGCTTTTGCAGTAAATAAAAAAAGGGGGAGATGTGGAAAGCTTCTGCTGCGCCCTAAAGATGGTGCCTACTGCCTTAGCCCTCTTGGGGGAAGAAGTCCTTATTTGGTGAGGAGGTTGCACTTTGCCGGTAGCCTGATCTCTCGTCATGAGTGTGAACCTATGGTGGAGCAAAACGTAGTATGGGCTGATGGGCAGTCCACTGGAGGCTACTTAAGCTGTACTCACGGGAGGCACGGGGGCACACCCCTTGATCTTGTAACTGAAAGGCAATTCCTGAGTAAAACTGTCTCTGGAAGGAACTGGTGTGCTAGTCTTTCTTCCCTGCTGGTCAGGGTGGTCGGCGCGGCACAGTCACTTAAGTATACTATCATATCATCTGCAAATAGTGAAATTTTGAATTCTTCCTTTCCTATCTGTATCCCTTTGACCTCCTTTTGTTGCCTAATTGCTCTAGCTAGGATATCATGTACTATATTGAATAGCTAGGAAGAGAGTGGGCAGCCTTGTCTAGTGCCTGATTTTAGTGGGATTGCTTCAAGTTTCTCTCCATTTAGTTTGATGTTGACTACTATTTTGCTATATATTACATTTACTATGTTTAGATATGGGCCTTGAATTCCTAATCTTCCCAAGACGTTTAACATGAAGGGATGTTGAATTTTGTTAGATGCATTCTCAGCATCTAAAGAGATGATCATTTGTTTTTTTTTCCTTTGAGTTTGTTTACATAGTGGGTTACATTGATGGATTTTTATATATGGAACTATCCCTGCATTCTTGAGATGAAGCCTACTTGACCATGATGGATGATTATTTTGATGTGTTCTTGGATTAGGTTTTTCAGAATTTTATTGAGTATTTTTGCATCAATAGTCATAAGGAAATTGATCTGAAGTTTTCTTTCTTTGTTGGTTCTTTGTGTAGTTTAGGTAACAGCCTAACTGTGGTTTCATAGAACAAATGGGGTAGTGTTCCCACTGTTTCTATTTTGTGGAATATTTTTGAAGAATATTGGTATTAGGTCTTATTTGAAGGTCTGATGGAATTCTGGGCCAAACCCATTTGGTTCTGAGCTTTTTTGTTGTTGTTGTTGAGAGACTTTTAATGATGGCTGCTATTTTTGTAGGGGTTAGGGGTTAAGGGGTTGTTTTGATGTTTTTCTGATCCTGATTTAACTTTGATACCTGGTATCTGTTTAGAAATTTGCCCATTTCATCCAAATTTTCCAATTTTTTTGAATGTAGGCTTTTGTAGTAGGAGCTGATAATTTCCTTGTTTCTATTGTTATGTCTCCTTTTTCATTTCTGATCTTCTTAATTTGGATACTCTCTGTGCTCTCTGATTAGTCTGGCTAAGGGTTTATTTATCTTGTTGATTTTCTCAAAGAACCAGCTCCTGGTTTTGTTGACTCATTGTATAATTCTTCTTGTTTCTACTTGGTTGATTTTAGCCTGGAGTTTGATTATTTCCTGTCATTTACTCCTCTTGGGTATATTTGCTTCTTTTTGTTCTAGAGCTTTCAGGTGTGCTTTCAAGCTGCTAGTGTATGCTCTCTCCAGGTTCTTTTTGGAGGCACTGAGAGCTGTAAGTTTTCCTGTTAGCACTGCTTTCATTGTGTCTCATAAGTTTGAGTATGTTGTGCATTCATTTTCATAAAAGTCTAAAAAGTCTTTAATTTTTTTCTTTATTTCTTATGTGACTATTTTATCATTGAGTAGAGATTTGTTCAGCTTTCATGTTTATGTGGAATTTCTGTCGTTTTTGTTGTTATTGAAGATCAGTCTTAATCCTTGGTGATCTTATAGGATGGATGGGATTATTTCCATCTTCTTGTATCTGTTGAGGCCTGTTTTGGGACCAATTATATGGCTAATTTTGGAGGAGTTATCATGAGGTGCTGAGGAGATTTTGTTTTGTTTTTTTTGTTGTTGTTGTTTTGTGTTTTTTTTTTTTTTTTGTATTAGGATGAAATGTTCTATAGATATCTGTTAAATCCATTTGGTCCATAACTTCTGTTAGTTTCACTGTGAAACTGTCTCTGTCTAGTTTCTGTTTCCATGTTCTGTCCATTGATAAGAGTGGGGTGTTGAAGCCTCCCACTATTATTATGTGAGGTTCAATGTGTGCTTTGAGCTTTAACAAAGTTTCTTTTATGAATGTGGTTACCCTTGCATTTGGAGCATAGATGTTCAGAATTGAGAGTTCTTGGAAGATTTTTTCCTTTGACAAGTATGATGTGTCCTTCCTTATCTTTTTTGATAACTTTTGGATGAAAATCACTTTTATTTGATATTAGAACGGCTAGTCCACCTTGCTTCTTGATACCATTTGCTTAGAAAAATTTTTTCAGCATTTTACTCTGAGGTAGTGTCTGTCTTTGTCACTAAATTGTATTTCCTATATGCAGCAAAATGCTGGGAACAGTTCATGTATCCAGTCTGTTACTCTATGTCTTTTCTGTTTTCTTTTTCTTTCTTTTTTTTCTTTTTTTCTTTTTTGTTTTTCAAGACAGGGTTTCTCTGTGTAGCCCTGGCTGTCCTGGAACTCACTCTGTAGACCAGGCCTCGAACTCAGAAATCTGCCTTCCTCTGGCTCCCAAGTGCTGGGTTTAAAGATATTCGCTACCACTGCCCGGCCCTCTATGTCTTTTCATTGACAAATTGAGTCCACTGATGTTAAGAGATATTAGGGAAAAGCGATTGTTGCTTCCTGTTATTTTTGTTGTTAGAGGTGGAGTTATGTTTGTGTGGCTATCTTCTTGTGTGTTTGTTGGAAGAAGATTACCTTTTTGCCTGTTCTGGGGACTAATTTCTCTCCTTGTGTTGGAGATTTTCCTCTATTATTCTTTGTAGGGCCAGATTTGTGTAAAGATATTCTGTAAACTTATTATTTTCAGGGAATAT
Organism: Arvicanthis niloticus; assembly: GCF_011762505.2. Lineage (NCBI taxonomy): Eukaryota > Metazoa > Chordata > Mammalia > Rodentia > Muridae > Arvicanthis > Arvicanthis niloticus. Next base: position 117,571,795 of record NC_047658.1, on the reverse strand, counting down.
CTTAGTTTCACCATCTATGGTAATTGAGAGTTTTGCTGGGTATAGTAGTCTAGGCTGGTATTTGCCTGTGCTTAGGCTCTGTTTGGAATCTTCCCAGCATCTCCTGGCTTTTATACTCTCTGCTGAGAATTCTAGTGTAATTCTAGTAGATCTGCCTTTATATGTTACTTGACATTTTTTCCTTACTGCTCTTAATTTTCTTTCTTTGTTTTGTGCATGTGGTGTTTTGATTATTATGTGATGGGAGGAATTTCTTATCTAGTCCAATCTGTTTGAGGTTCTATAGGCTTCTTGTACATTTATGGTCATCTTTTTCTTTAGGTTAAGCAATTTTCTTTTATTATTTTGTTGAAGATGTTTCCTGGCCCTTTGAGTTGGGAATCTTTGTTCTCTTCTATGCCTATTAATTTTAGGTTTGGTCTTTTCATTGTGTTCTAGATTTCCTAGAAGTTTTGGGTAGGAACATTTTTAATTTTTCATTTTCTTTGACTGTTGTTCCAATGTTTTCTATGGTATCTTCTATATCTGAGATTGTCTCTTGTATCTCTTTTATTCTGTTGGTGATGCTTGCATCTATGACTCTTGATCTTTTTCCTAGGTTTTCCATCTCCAGGGTTGTCTCCCTTTGTGATTTCTTTCTTGTTTCTATTTCCATTTTTAGATCCTGGATGGTTTTGTTCAAGCCCTTCACCTGTTTCCTTGTGTTTTACTATAATTCATTATGGGATTTTTGTGTTTCCTCCTTAATGGCTTCTACCTGATAGTTGTGTTCTTCTGTATTTCTCCATGGGAGTTACTTATGTGCTTCTCAAACTCCTCTATCATCATCAGGAGAAGTGATTTTTAAATCTGAATCTTGCTTTTCCTCTGTGATGGGGTATTCAGGACTTGCTATGGTGGGAAAAATCATCCTAGGCTCTGATGATGACAAGTAGCCTTGGGTTTTTGTTGCTTTTGTACTTGTGCTTGCCTCTTGCCATCTGCTTATCTCTGGTGCTACCTGCCTTTGCTGTCTCTGACTGAAGCCTGTGCCTTCTATGATCCTGGTTGTGTCAGTACTCCTCAGAATCCAGCTGTCTTTGTGATCCTGTGATTATGTAATCCTGAGATGCTGGGTGTGTCAGAACTCTAGGAGTCAAGATGCCTCTGGGATTATGAAATCCTGGTGGGACCAAGCTCCTGAGATCCTGCGATTCTAGGCTTGTTAGAGCACCTGGAAGTAAATCTTCCTCTGGGTGTTGTGGGACTGGGTGCAGAGCCAGCACCCAAGGTCTGCTCAGGGCACAGGCTCCTATTTCTTAATTCTTAATTATGATTCTATAAGAATTCTAAAAATTATGTTAGTAATTATTAAGCTCTTTTATAAGAGAATACTATTAAGTTCTTTCTGATGTCAAAACTGTGTTGAGAATGCTGTCAGTCTTCAAGTATTACAAGTTGTCAGAAGCCAGGACCCTCGCCTCTTACCCTCACCCCCTACTTCTCCCCACCTGCACAGTGTCCCCTGCAGCTTCATCCCCCTGGCAACCACAAGGTCCTGCTTGACAGTTATGTCCCCTGCAGCTTCATCCCCCTAGCAACTGAAAGGTCCGGCTTGACAGTTACAGATAGACTTATAGACTCAAAGCAATGTACTGTATCTTTTGAGAAAAGCAGTTAGACCACCATTGTTTCAGGGCACAAGCCAAGAAGATTCTGTACTTTCCCATCATCTGGCCCCTCTTACCCCCTCCCCTTGCAAAATGTATTATAAAAATGTGCTTTTTGTTTTAATACACGACTCTTGACAAGCATTTGCTTCCTTGAGTCCTGTCCCCTGTCTCACCCGTTCTTCTTTCAGGTTGCAGTCCTTCTCGTGTCCACAAATTACTAGGCCCGAGGGTCAGGTCAACAAGTTAATTGCTTCTGAGATAGTAAGCAGGCATCTACAACTTAGAGCACATTCCAAGAGATTGTAAAACAATTAACCAAAGGTCATAAGAAGTTTATTATAGGTTCATGGACAGAAGATTAAATATTGACCAAGCTTATCTATACAAAACTTCACTAATACTTTACTCACAAAAATTATGTTTTTTAACTCTCCATGAATCTGTAGTGCTGGTGACAGATGATGAATATTTAGCTAAATAATTACTCTTAATGAATATGCATATAAACATTCTCAGTTGTAAACTTCACATTCAATTATATGATTTGAATGTATGTGTAAACTTGTGGTGAACTTATTTCCCATGTGATCATCTATTCTAAAAGATGTAATATTGGGAAAAAAGACATTGACAGTAAGGGCATTATTATGACAATAGAGCAGGAAGAGAGAACAAGATTAGAAGAAAGCAGAGAGACATTTTGGGAGAAATTTTGTAGAAACTTTATGGAGAACTGAAGAACTTAAAAATTAAGGCTGAAATCATTTTTTGTTTTGTTTTTTGAGACAGGGTTTCTCTGTGTAGTCCTGGCTGTCCTAGAACTCACTCTACTGTAGACCAGGCTGGCCTCAAACTCAGAAATCCCTCTGCCTCTGCCTCCCAAGTGCTGAAATTAAAGGCATGCGCCACCACTGCCTGGCCTGAAATCTTTTTTTTTTTATATTTTATTTACATTAACGATATCATCACCTTTCCCCATTTCTCCTCCCTAGAAAACCCCTATCCCATGCCTTCTTTTCCTTTTTGCTTTTATACAATTTTTTAAAATGTTAATCAAAGGCTTTATAAGTTTGATAATGCTCAATCAGAAGTGTAACCCAATACCCAACCTAGATATATCAACTATCCTTGACTGGTGGACACATGTGAACATCTGCCTCCATGCCCCCCTCTCTTTCTCTCTCTTTCTCTGTCTCATCACCTAGCTTCTCCTCTCTTTCATCTTCTCCTCTCCTTACTCCATCTCTTCCTCTCAGTACTCCTTCCCACTTAGCTCCTCCTACATATCACTCTTCCTGTTAAAGTAAATCTTTTCTCTCAAAATACAATTAGAGCATACTTATTCCTAATTGTACCAGTGAGGTACAAGATAGTCCTAATACCCAGTCCATCATTTTGTCAACTAACCAGAACCTCTGCCATCTCTCCTAAATAAAACACTTACTTTTGATCCTGGCTTTTTTTTTGGCTTTAGAACGAATGTCAGCTAAAAACCATCTACTCAGATCTTTTCTCTCAAAGTAAATAGCCAGGATTGGCTATGAGACTATAGGTCTTCAACCCCATCAGAAATCCAGAATGACTGAGTTAACTAAAATTATGGGAAGCACTAAACATAGCTTCTAAAACTTAGCCAATTTATAGAGACTGCTGAACACCTGGAAAGCCCCTATACTACCGAACATTGGAGCATCAAATCTTCAGCCTTCTGGCCCAGAATCATCTGACAGACCTTAGTGATGCAGAATTATTAAGGGCTGATTACTCTGTCTAGGCAGATATAATCAGTCGGCTCTCCTGTAAGTGTGTCCTTTTCTGGACAGTAATTTATCTGTAGATGGAAAGAGGCAATTCTTGCCTAGCAGCTGTCACTGAACAACTGGAGTAACTCCAAGGATGCTTAATTTCTTCTTAGAATCCAGGACAGGAAGCTGTCAGGAGCAGACAGGTCTCTAATCAAAATGAACATTATTATATAAATATTTGTAACATCAATTCTATGGACTTCTAACATTTTGAAAACCAACTATCCATGTAAGATAACCTGGACTGTTGTCTGTTAACTCCTCTCAGCTATTTCTAAGTAAAATATGGAAAACATCCAAACAATAAACTCAAAGCCATGAGTTTGCTATAGTCCCTTAACTCATAGGTTAACCACCCCAAATCAGTTAAAAAAGTTAAAGAAGGACTGGGTCTAGGCCTTGTATTCCTAAATGTGTTATACAGGCACAATGCCCATGAGAGTGTCAATATTCATCTCATGTTTATATTAATAAGAAGCTCGTACCAATGAAAACCGTCAATTTGAAATCAAAGTAAATTTTGTACCATTTAAGAAATTATGACTTCACCTTGATAGTAATTAAACAGATTTCTACCAATAGGTTATGGCTATGCAATAAGTCCTAGCTAATCCCCCCTGTTCCAACAAAACCACTACTTGTCCCTAGAAAGACAGACCATTATTAACCACAATAGTCCCCAAGCCCAGGGAATAGGGGAGCTGACTCTTCTTTAACTTCTTCAAGCTGATTAAGGGCGTTGAGATATTAGAAGAGGGGTGGAGGTGGGGAAGAGTAAGTTGATAAGCCTCTGACGCTGTGTCTTCACTGAATCCAGATGGAATTCCAGGACATCAGAGGTTTGGGCAGGTCTGCTCAATATGCTTGATGTGTAGATACACCAAGGCTGTGTATTCTGCAATATACATTTCTCAAAACAAGTTTTAGTACCAAGAAAAAAATTTTTTTTTCTAGAGGGCTGACATTTTTTTTTAAAGATGCTGGTTCTAACAATTTTTCTTTTTTTCCCTTTTTAAAAATTGGTTGTAGTATTTACATTTCAGATTTTATCCCCTTACCCCACTTCCTCCCACCACCCAGAAACCTCCTATCCCATCCCCCCTCCTCATGCTTCTATGAGGCAGTGCCCACACCTATCCCCCCACTACCCCCCCACCCTCATATCCCCCCCCCAACTCTGTGTTCATTTTTTTATGGGACCAAGAAACTCCTCTCCCACCTATGTCCGACAAGGCCATCCTCCCCTACATATACCGCTGGAGTCATGGGTCCCTCCCTATGTGCTCCCAGGCTGGCGGTTTAGACCCTGGGGAGCTCTGGTTGTTTGGTATTGTTGCTTTCCTCCTGGGGTCACAAACCCTTTCTGCTCCTTCAGTCCTCTCTCTAAGTTCTCCATTGGGAAAACCCTGATCATATCAGTGGTTAACTGTGAGCATTGTCCTCTGTGTGTGTTAGTCTTTGGTAGACCTCTAAGGAGACAGCTATATCATGTTTCTGACAGCATGCACTTCTAGCCATCCACATCAGTGTTTAGCTTAGATGGCTGTACATGAGATGAATACCCAGGTGGAATGGTCTCCTGATGGCTCCTCCTTCAGTTTCTGTCCCATGTTTTGTTTCCAAATTTGCTCCCTTGAGCATTTTTGTTACTTGTTCTAAGTAAAACTGAGGCAGCCCCTCTTGGTCTTCATTCTTCATGAGCTTCATGTGGTCTGCGGGTTGAGTCTTCGCTATTCCAAGCTTTTGGGCTAACATCCACTTAACAGTGAGTAAATACCATGTGTGTTCTTTTGTGATTGTGTTAACTCACTCAAGATGATAATTTCTAGATCCATCCATTTACCTAATAATTTCTTGAATTCATTATTTTTAATAGCTGAGTAATACTCCATTGTGTAGATGTACCAAATTTTTTGTATCCATTCCTCTGTTGAGGGACATCTTGGTTCTTTCCAGCTTCTGGCTATTATAAATAAGGCTGCTACGAACATAGTGGAGAATATGTCCTTATTATATGTTGGAGCATCTTCTGGGTATATGCCCAGGAGTGGTATAGCTGTATCCTCAGGTAATGCTATGTCCAGTTTTCTGAGGAACCGCCAAACTGATTTCCAGAGTGGTTGTACCAGCTTGCAATCACACCAACAATGGAGGAGTGTTCCTCTTTCTCTGCATCCTCGCCAGCATCTATTATCACCTGAGTTTTTGATCTTAGCCATTCTGATTGGTGTGAAGTGGTATCTCAGGGTTGTTTTGATTTGCATTTCTCTGATGACTAAGGATGTTGAACATTTCTTAAGGTGCTTCTCAGCCATTCGAGTTTCCTCTGTTGAGAATTCTTTGTTTAGCTCTCTACCCCATTTTAAAATAGGGTTATATGGTTGTCTGGAGTATAATTTCTTGAGTTCTTTGTATATCTTGGATATTGGCCCTCTATCAGATGTAGAATTGGATAAGATCTTTTCCCAATCTGTTGGTTGCTGTTTTGTCTTATTGACAATGTCCTTTGCCTTACAGAAGCTTTGCAATTTGATGAGGTCCCATTTGTCAATTCTTGATCTTAGAGCATAAGTCATTGGTGTTCTGTTCAGGAACTTTTCCTCTGTGCCTAGGTATTTGAGGGTCTTTCCCACCTTCTCTTCTATTAGTTTCAGTGTATCCTGTTTTAAATTAAGGTCTTTAATCCACTTGGATTTGAGCTTTGTACAAGAAGAAATGAATGGATTGATTTGCATCCTTCTACATGTTGACCTCCAGTTGAACCAGCACCATTTGCTGAAAATGCTGTCCTTTTCCCACTGGCTGGTTTTAGCTCCTTTGTCAAAGATCAAGTGACCATAGGTATGTGGGCTCATTTCTGGATCTTCAATTCTATTCCATCTTCCTGCCTGTCTCTGTACAAATACCATGCAGTTTTTATTACTATTGCCCTGTAGTACAGTTTGAGGACAGGGACAGACAGTGATTCCCTCAGAAGTTCTTTTGTTGTTGAGATTAGTTCTTGCTATCCTGGGTTTTTTGTTGTTCCAAATAAATTTTGTTGTTGTTGCAAATTGCTCTTTCTATCTCTATGAAGAATTGATTTGGAATTTTGATGGGGATTGCATTGAATCTATAGATTGCTTTTGGCAAGATGGCCATTTTTACTATATTAATCCTGCCAATCCAGGAGCATGGGAGATCTTTCCATCTTCTGAGATCTTCTTCGATTTTTTTCTTCAGAGACTTGAAGTTCTTGTCATACAGATCTTTCACTTGCTTAGTTAGATTCACTCCAAGATATTTTATATTATTTGTAACTATTGTGAAGGGTGTCATTTCCCTAATTTTGTTCTCAGCCTGTTTATCTTTTGAGTATAGGAAGGGTACTGATTTGTTTGAGTTGATTTTATATCCAGCCAATTTGCTGAAGTTGTTTATCAGGTTTAGGAGTTCTCTGGTGGAAATTTTAGGGTCACTTAAGTATACTATCATATCATCTGCAAATAGTGAAAATTTGACTCCTTCCTTTCCTATTTGTATCCCTTTGACTTCCTTTTGTTGTCTAATCGCTCTAGGTAGCACTTCCAGTACTATATTGAATAGGTAGTGTGAGAGTGGGCAGCCTTGTCTAGTCCCTGATCTTAGTGGGATTGCTTCAAGTTTCTCTCCATTTAGTTTGATGTTGGCTACTGGTTTGCTGTATATTGCTTTTACTATGTTTAGGTATGGACCTTGAATTCCTAATCTTTCCAAGACTTTTAACATGAAGGGATGTTGTATTTTGTCAAATGCTTTCTCGGCATCTAGTGAGATGATCAAGTGGTTTTTTTCTTTGAGTTTATTTATGTAGTGGATTACATTGATGGATTTCTGAATATTGAACCATCCCTGCATTCCTGGGATAAAGCCTACTTGATCATGATGGATGATTGCTTTGATGTGTTGTTGAATTGGGTTTGTGAAAATTTTATTGAGTATTTTTGCATCAATATTCATAAGAGAGATTGGTCTGTAGTTCTTCTTTGTTGGGTCTTTGTGAGGCTTAGGTATGAGTGTAATTGTAGCTTCATAGAACGAATTGAGTATTGTTCCTTCTGTTTCTATTCTGTGAAATAGTTTGAAGAGAATTGGTATTAGGTCTTCCTGGAAGGTCTGATAGAATTCTGCACTAAAACCATCTGATCCTGGACTTTTTTTGGTGGGGAGGTTTTTAATGACTGCTTCTATTTCTTTAGAGGTTATGCGACTGTTTAGATGGTTTATCTGCTCCTCGTTTAACTTTGCTACCTGGTATCTATCTTAAAAATTGTCCATTTTATCCAGATTTTCCAATTTTGTTGAGTATAGGCCCTTGTAGTAGGATCTGATGATTTTTTTAAAATTTCTTCTGTTTCTGTTGTTATGTCTCCCTTTTCAGTTCTGAATTTATTAATTTGAGTACTGTCTCTGTGCCCTTTGGTTAGTCTGGCTAAGGGTTTGTCTATCTTGTTGATTTTCTCAAAGAACCAGCTCCTGGTTTTGTTGATATTTTGTATAGTTCTTACTGTTTCAGCTTGGTTCTCCTCAGGGGCAGGGTCTGGCTGCCAGGTGCCCTCTGGTGGCTCTGAATTGCTAGTTGTGGTTCTAAGGCCTGGGGTGGTGAGAGGATTCACCTACCTGCTGCTCTGCTGTCTGTGACCTCCCTAGGGTACCTCCAGACTAAGTTTCCAGAGTGGAGCAGATCAGCTGGAAGACTGCTCCAGCCACCTGTAGGTATCCAGGCCAGGGCTGAAATCATTTTTAAAGTTACTTTTCTTTCTGTGACTTCAACTAGCTGGCTGTAAGTTAGAGTCACACAGTTCCTGGAACAAAGGCTACTTTACTTAATCCTCTGCTGTTTTATTATGAGGTGCAGTTTCTGGCCTCAGGCAAACTCAGACAGGCAGGTCAGCTACTGTAGCAAAGTGACTTATACTAAGATAGGTAGAAGTTTTATTATCATACAACAACCCCAAATATCTTGCAAGACCAAGTCTTGTCCTCACTGACACTCTTCCCCATCCACTGTTTTAAGAAGAACCAAAAAGAAGTGCCAGAGCTTGTGGGGCTGTAGCTCGCACGTGGGCATGGGCTCTGTTGGGCTGAGTTGTGGATCCTTGTGTCTGCTGCCCAGGTAGCTCAGGGGCTTGAAGTGTGGGAATTTGACTGAGTTCACTACATGTGGCACCAGGTGAATGTTGGGCTAGGAAAAGCCACTGAGTTCAACTCCGGGCATGGGGAGATCCTGTAGAGTGAAAAATTATAAAGACCATTTTATGAAATATATATAGGCTTTTTCTTTACCCTAGACCTGAACAAAAGAATGCAAGTTCCAGAAGGCGGAACTGAATGTAAGATTTCAGGCCTTCACTGCTCTGGGACACATTCCAGGCAGTGGACATTATCCTTGAATCAGAGGACACTTGCTGAATTAACATTCCTCAGGCCTCAGGGAGGGGGACCTGCCTGTGGGTGGGGAAGGACCAGGGCAGGAGGACATGTTCCTGATCACAGAAAGGGATGCAAGTCCTTTGGGTGGTTCCAAGAACTAGCTAACTTTCCACTGTTCTTGGTTACCACCCACCCCCCCTTTGAGGTTTTCCCAGTGTTACAGCCTGCTGATGTTCAAAATTTGTAAAACAACCAATCATGTGTAACCGTGCAAAAATGCAACCAATCATGTGTAACCATGCGAAAATTTCTCCTTTTCCCCACCCCGTGCTATAAAAAAGGCCCCATCAGCTTGCTGACCTTTTGTCAAAATTCTGTTCCTGCGTGGATGAGCAGTTTTGACCTTGGCTAGCCAACTCTCCTCAATAAACCTCTGCTGATTTGCATCCAGGTATGGTTTCTTGTGATTTTTGGGTGGCTGTGATTTTCCGAGACTTGAGGAAGGGTCTCCCGAGTTTGGAGGTCTTCAATCCCAGTCTGAGGTCCTGTGGGGGCAGAGCTCTTGGATTGTGGGTTTTCAGGCCAAGGCGGCTGGCTTGAGACTGGCTGGTCTCAGCCCTTGGGCATCCAGGCACTGCTGGGAGACCACAGAAGGACTGAGATGGGGGTGGGGAGGACATACTGCTGGACCAGTATGCCAAGAGTATTGGTCAAACTGGCTGTGAGGCAGACCAGCTGCTGGGTCTCAGGCAAGTCCTCCATGCCAGTCACACTATGGCGGTTCACAATAGCCACGAGGGAGCCCAGGAGTCCAAAACAGCTTTATTGTTCATGGTGAATGTAGACAGTCTAGGTGCAAACCCCTTCAAGCCAGAGTGGAGCTGGCTTAAATAGGGAGGGGGGAAAGAGGAGGGACTGAAAAGGAATAACTCAATTTAGCTATGCCTCCCCTCCTTTAGGTAACTCATGAATATGGAAATCTCGAGGCCTGGAGGCCTGTTTGTCATGCCCTCTACCTGTAGTTGTAGATGGTGATGCAAAACCTCTCTGGAAGGAGCTACTGAGCCAACAAACTCCTACCTTCCCATTAGGTTTTCTGGGATTCGAGGCCTGTGCTTGACCAGGTACCCAGCTGCCTCTTACAGCCCACCACCCCACAACTCTTCCTTTTTCTTTTTTAAAAAGTAGGGGCATCGCTGGAGTGACTGTGTCATTTGTAGTGAAAATTTTGGATGAGGTGAAGTCATAAGAAAACACTACACAGGCTGTAGGCAGTAGCACAATTAAGTCACAGGGTAAGGAGAGTCAAGGGTGGGGGTTGGGAAAGCAAGAGATCATTGTCACGAAATGTAGAGTTTGAGGATAATAACATCTGATTAATCTAGATAGACATTATGTTTTCCTTACTAACATGTAAGTTAGTTCTCTAAGTTTCTCTAAGTTCAGTAGCCATTTGACTTTGGCAAGAGATTTCTTCTGTAGCTGGAAGGTCTAAGTCTGTTTTCTGTAGGACTCAGTGCATGTCTCTGGATCTCAGCATTTTTTGGTCAGATGAGGTGTCTGGAAGAAGGCAGCTTGTTGTCTTAGGCAGGTTCCAGGAGATGACATCTTCCCGTCTTCCCTGGATTTGTGGGAGCAGCACTTTCCTTTTCCTTTGTGGGTATAGCCTATAGGGTGATCAAAACAGGGAAGCAGAACCCCAGCAGGGGGATGTCTGCAAATGGTGGGTACCAAGTATTACTCTACTTGGAAGCAAGCACGTCATGGTCTGTCATTATAATCTTAGAAAAGTAAGGGTATTACTTCATTTTTTTGGGTCTGTGGATTGCAGCATGGTTATCCTAAAATTTCTGATTAATATCAACTCATAAGTGAGTACATACCATGTGTTTTTCTTGGTCTGTGTTACTTCATGCAGGATGATATTTTTCAGTTACATTTACCTCCAATTTCATGATGTCCCTGTTTTTAATAGCTGAGTAGTATTCCGTTGTGTAAATTTACCACATCATCTTTATCCCAATCACAGCTTCCTCTTTCTCCTCTCTTCCCAGTCTTTCTCTTTCTCCTCTCCTCTTCCTATCTTCCCTCTTTTTCTCCATTTGACAGACATCCAGGTTGCTTCCACTTTCTGATTATTACCTATAAAGCTCTTGTGAACATAGTTCAGCAAGTGTGCTTGTGGTTTGATGGAACACATTTAGGGTATATGCCCAGAAGTGGTATAGCTGGTTCTTGAGGTAGAACTATTCCTAATTTTCTCAGAAAGTGCTAAACTGATTTTTAAAGTGCCTTAAAAGTTTGTACTCCCACCAGCAATGGAGGAATGTTCTCTCTTGCTCCACATTTGAATGTGGAACAAAAGAGAATCTCATTGTCTTTTTGATTTGCATTTCTCTGATGACTAAGAATGTTGAATATTTCTTTAACTGCTTGTTAGCCATTATCGATTCCTCTGTTTAGAATTCTCTGTTTAGCTCTGTACACCATTTTTAATTGAGTCATTTGGTTTGTTGTTGTTGTTGCTATTGTCTAATTTCTTGAGCTTTTTTTACATTTTGAATATCAGCCCTTTGCCAGATAGAGGGTTAGTGTAAATCTTATCCCATTCTGTAGGCATTTATTCTATCTTCTTGACAGTGTACTTTGCTTTATAGAAACATTTCAGTTTTATTAGGCCCCTTTTTATTAATTGTTCATATTAGTTCCTGAGCTGTGGCTATTCTGTTAAGGAAGTTATCTCCTGTACATATGCACTGAAAGTTAGTTCCCATTTTGTCTTCTATAAGATTGGGTATAACCAGTTTTACATTCAGTTCTTTGATCCACTTAGGCTTGAGTTTTGTGCATGGTGATCAATATGGAAGTATTTACATTATTCTACATACAGATATCCAGTTAGACCAGTACTATTTGTTGACGTTCTGTTTTTTTCCAGTTATAATTTTGGTTTCTTTGTCAAAAATTAAGTGTTCTTAAGTGTGTTGGTTCATTTATGGGTCTTTGATTCAATTCTATTAATCAATCTAACTGTTTTTGTGGGTTTTACTGCTATTGCTCTATAGTACAGCATTAATTCAAGGACGGTGATACCTCCAGAAGTTGTTTTATTATACAAGATTGTTTTATCTATCCTAGTTATTTGTGTGTGTGTGGGTGGGGGGGTGGTTTTGTTTTATTTGTTCTTTTGTTTTCATTTTCCATATGAAGTTGAAAATTGTTCTTTAAAGGTCTGTAAAGAATTATTTGGGGATCTTGAGGGGAATTTCATTGAATCTGTATATTGATTTTGGTTAGATGTTCATTTTTAGTATGTTAACCCTACTATTCCATTAGCTTAGGAGATCTTTCCATCTTCTGATATCTTCTTCAGTTTCTTTCTTTAGATACTTGTAGTGCTAGTTTTAGAGGTATTTCACCTGCCTGGTTAGAGTTACTGCATGATATTTTATATTACTTGTAATAATTTGCCAGAGAGACAAAATAAACTTACACAGTATGTTGTAAAAGTATAACTTTGAATTTCTATTGTCACATAAAAATCCATACCAATTTAAACTCTGAAACATGTTGCTTTCTTAGTCTGAAAAGAAATACACTAATAAACAGAGAGTTCATTAGAACTAAGAGCTTTATAATTGTTACTTTATAGAATGTAGTCATCTCAGATTGGTGAAGTCACATAGCAGATTGCAAACCATATGTTAACCTGGTTGCTATTTATAAAGTGTGTGTGTGTGTTGTGTGTGTGTGTGTGTTTGTGTGTGTTTACATTTGAGTTGCATCTAATTTATATGCACATATACTAGAGTAGACTTGCAATTATAAACCTTCTGTTTTGTATGTTTTTAGGCAAATAATGTTACAGATTATATAGATTTTAAAATATACTCAATGACCAAATTATAAATCCTTAGGTGAGAGTTTATAGCATAATTTTAATATTTTTTCTTTTGAGAGGAGAGTGCAAAGAAATCACAGATAAAAGACTAGAGAAGTTGAGCCTTAGCAATAGACTATGGGGCTCAGAGCAGAGCGCATTTAGATAAGGTATCTTGGGAATAATTTGTCCTTGGCAGTGGGAATCTGGAAATCTGATATGTAAGTTTGTAATAATATCTGAGTCCATAAAGGAAGAGAGCAAGCCTGCATCCTTGGCTTAGTACAGGATTGCGCCAGGAGTTGGGAGGGGCACACAGGTCCAGAGAAGAGGCTGAAAGCCAGAGCCACATTTAAGAATCAGTCAGGGTTTCCCAGATTCCTAAGGGACACAGGAGAGTCCAAAATGAGAAAGCACCAGCTGTCCCGGTAAATCATTATTTACTCAAATAGAGGCCAGTATGAAAAGTACAAGTTGACGTGGTTCATCTGGCACCAAGATTTTTGAGAGAAGACAAGAAGACAAAAAGAAAAAAAAATCTATGCTGCAAAAAACAAAACCTCATCCAGGAAAATGGTCAGACTCATAGAATCATATAAACTGAGCTATAAAGAGAACTCATCAATTGTTTGTGTTAGGTGAAGAGCCTAGTGATCTGTGAACCAGAAAGCAGATCTGTTACAAGCAACTATATCAGAAAAATGGATCTCAGTGTGCCCAGACACCAGCAGAGCCCCCTGATGTTATGATATCACTGTTATAATATATAATGGAGTGAGGAGATAACATGAAGAGCCCATGTTAAGGCATGCCTCTGAGAAATTATGCCATGAAATATATCTGGCTTAAGAGGTTTATTTTGGGAAGGGAAGGAAGCCTGAAGAGGGGCTAGAAGCAAATGAGTGGACATGTAAACAGGCAGACTCACAGAATCAAAGCCATGAGGGCAAAGATGAGAGTGGGGGTACAGAGAAGGACATAATGGGGAGAAAATAACACTGGGATAAAGAAAGCCAAACAAAGAATTCTTAGCCATTAGCATTGCTTGACCCTATGACCTTCAGTGTTGGTTGTTTTTTGGATTACTGGGAACAGGAGAGAATACAAAAACAGCAGAGGCTGAGAATAAGATTGAATAAAGTGAGAGAAGAAGTTGGTGCAGAAGATATTGTTAGGAGACAGTTGAGCCAGGAGAAACTGAGCTAAGCAGATAGGCTAGAACAGTTGTTATAGTGAGGAGCTGCTAGGATTCACACCATATAAAGTTGGCTGAAGCCTTAATATGTAACCAGTGACCATAAACCAAAAGTATGAAAAACCTAATGTTTTATGTAATCTAGTATGTATTATGAAGTTGAAAATCACTTAGGACAAATATGAGCATAGTAAGTGAGAAAGAAAAAGGAAGTAGGCATGGCAATCAGAAAGATAAAGCAGAAGTAAATGAATGAAGCAATTAATAGAAATAATAGAAAAATTGGCCTTACCCAGCAATGAAACCTGCACAATACAATGCCAACTTGCCAGGCAAAATATGCCTGGAAATATAATAGTGACATGTATATTATCAGGATAACCAACCGCTTTATGACTGGATTTGGAGCCTACTTCATAGGAGGGAATTCATGTTTCTTATAGTAAACACCAAAACATATGGCTAAAGAAGCCATAGTACCTAACAGGGACCAAGTATTGTTACTTTGATAATTGCTCTTCTAACAATCTGCCTTCTGAATATTGGATGTGTGTGTGTGTGTGCTGCTCTAGGTCTTGGTTAATAAAGTTTCTTTTTGCAGTAGGCAGAGGTTAATGCAGAGACTCATAAAGTGTCAAGTGTTAATACTTACTATTAATGTTAGTGTCCAGTCTTAGTTGAGACATGCGTATCAACCTGTCCCTATTATCTGATGTTATATATGGGCTGGAGGATAGAGATTAGTGCTGAAAGAATGGTATCCTATGACAGTGACAAGGCTATTGTGCACATGAACTCACAGCTGCTGTGGGTAGTTCCACAAGCTCTGCAGGACACCATGCCACTTCAAGTATCAACATGGACACACCATTAGTCCAGCACTTGGGACACCGAGGCAGGCAGATCTTCCTGAGTTGGATTCCAGCCTGGTCTACAAAGTGAGTTCCAGGGAACTCAGGGCTACACAGAGAAACTCTGTCTCCAAAAGAAAATCCCCAATAAAAGAAAGGAAGACAGAAAATGAAAGGGAGAAAATGGGGCACAAATGAAAAAAAAATAGAAAAACTAAAAAGAAAATTAAAAGGAAAACTTAAGCATATTTTAATGACTATGTAAAGATTTTTAAATGTAAAAACATTCAAAATAGTTTAGTGATGAGTAAGTATCACCTGAAAGTTTTAGTCAAGAGATGAAATATGACCCCAACCACTGAATTCAGGCATCCCTTTCCCTAAGCATTTTACAGACTATACAGTGATGCCTAGAGAGCTTAATTTTCAGTCTGTGTGTGTACCTCTTGTTCTCCGTAAATGCCTCCCAGGACTGTATCTCACCCTGCAATAAACAGGTTAAATTTAGTCCCCCAGACTCCACCTATTCCATCTATTCTCAGGCCCCGCCCTGTTGTGGTAAATCTCTTGCCCATAGGGAGTCCATAGAAGAAAAGACACAAGTCAATAAATATCAAATGAATGCTGCATGCCTAGATTGGGCAGATTTGCCATTAAACTACACTATTCCCCGGCTATGAGAGCTCTTAACAACTTGCAGTTTCCTAGGTCAAGGTCTTCTTCAGCCTCTCCCCTTCCACCAACTGCCAACTCCCCAACTCCAACAGCTCTCCTCCTCTTATCCTCTTTCCCTGCCTCTGGCTCCTCCCACTCCTCTTCCTCTGCCCAATCACTGGCTGTAGCCTTTATTTAACAAATTTGATTGGACAGAAGGTTTACAAGATTCACTCCTCCTTCGCAGCCCCTCCCAGGAGTGGAATTACCATGACAACAAGAGGCTAGGGCTATCCACCACACCGCCCCTCTGGAAAGTTCCTTTCAAATGGAGGGTTTCTGAGGTCCTGCACTCTCAGCCATGTTGACTTGCAACTGGTTTGTAACCTTATAAAGATTTGGATTTGTCAATGCAGAACTCTAGGCAGACTGCAGGGTTGAGCTTGTGACAACAACTTACAGCTTTTAATTCCACCACCTAGAAGCTATGTAGCAGGAGTAACCTGTGATTGGTTTCTTTTCTGCAAGTTGCCATCTTTTTCTAAGCATGCTTCAAGGGTACTGTCTTAAAGGTATAGGCTACCACACTTGGCAAACTCCTCTCCTCTCCTCTCCTCTCCTCTCCTCTCCTCTCCTCTCCTCTCCTCTCCTCTCCTCTCCTCTCCTCTGCTTTCCTTTGTTTTTCTTTGGTTTTCATTAATTTCCTCTCTTTTTCTCTTCTGTGTCTCCTTCATAGGGTTACAAGGAAGCAGCTTTTTGTCTGACATATCAGAGAAGTGTCTTTGACAGGTTTCAATTTTACTCCCTCTACTTTGAGGCAACTTACTGTTTTCTGTTTTGATTTGGTATTTGTGGAAGATATTTCTTATGTTGAAATTCTCCCAGTTAACCAAATATATTATAAGTGTGGACATGTAGTAGGTTCCTGTGTCTTCTTGAATTTCATAAAATTTTAATTTGAAAATATTTTCTGACTTTTATTAATTCTATTTTTCATCTTTCTTCTCTACACATAGTGGTTTTAAGACATACTGTTCTTTTTCACTAAACATTCTATTTCCGTTTATTTTGCATTACATGTAGTGTGTTTAGAAAATCACTTTTTTTGAAACATTTATGCTAGTGTATACTGTTTGTATGGTTGGTGATTGTATCATAATCTCAGAAGAGTTTTTTTGCTTTTCTTTGTTTACTTGCTCAGCCATAAAGGGCAGGGATGTTAGTAGCCCGACTTTCTAAAGCACTTTCATATATTCCTTTAGAGCATGCCCTGATCAGGGTAGAGGATATGAACCATATTTAGAACCTTAGGTATTAGGCATCCCTAAACCCCCCACTTTTTCTTCTTTTATTTTCTCCTGTGTCCTAATATGGGACAAATCTATGATTACTTTACTGGGGGAAAATGTGGAATTATTCACATCTTCTTCAGAGTGACATGAAGAAGAGGCATTAATTATAAATAAATATGTGGTTTTGATTAGAATACAAGCTTGCTTATTTTAATTATTGAGAAGATGTACTGAATTTCATGGCAGAAATAAAGAAAAATGGTGGATCTATTTCAGTGAAGCTTATGACAACCAGAGGTTTTATTTCAGAATATGGATCTTGTCATAAAAATTACCATAGGTTGAATAGGGAAAATAGTGACTTGGCATGCTTGGACAGTGAATGGCACGTTGAGCAAGGATAGCAATGAGACAAAGCAATTAGTACAGTGGCCACAGAAGAGGCCAATATCTGTCATCGTCTTTGATCATTTTTACTTATGGCCACAGAAAAGTGGAACTTATCTGCAAGGCAATGCAGGATGATGCTTGAACAAACACAATACAGATTACTCTAGTACATATTACTATTACTGAAAGTGCCATTTATTCATTTTTTTCATTTGTTTCTTTGTTTATTGAAGCCCATTCAATGTAAAATCTGAGACTTAGGATAACAACAGACAGATGGCAAAATGCAAGGAGAATAATTTATTGGTTCAAGACTTTGAAACTCACATTGAACAGGGAAAGTCAGTTCATCTAGTACTAGAAATTGAGCTCAGGATAATATGTATCTACCCATCCTTTCACACCACAGTCCAGGAAAATATGTGCCTAGAAATAAACAGAAATGAAGGTAAGAAATATAAGGTGAGTCAAGCAGCTCCTGGAGAAGAATAGTTAACAAACACAAGAGTCCATGAAGACATTGGAAAGAGAGAAGTGAAAATGCAAAGGTTGTTAGGGGAAATAACAACAAATAATGCATATTAGTGTAAACTTTCTAAATTCAGATGAATGCACTCTAAATGAACTCAATAGTTTAACTCAAATCCCTCACTTTCTGTGGTCTCACTGTGATCAGGAGATGACTGAGTGTGTCCCCTGCTCCCCAGGAATAACTTTCTATGATGATTTAGAATTGTGGCCTCTACTTTCCTTCCAATGGGATAACCATGGAGACTCAGGGCAGAAGTGGGTAAGAAGTGTTGGAAACAGGAGGTTCACAGGCTCCTGGCAGAGCCAGCAAATTTGTCAGAAAAATTCATCCTGCTATTACTTTGCTTTCAAGAACGTTGTCTCCAGTTTTTCCCCATCTGTGGGATTTTAATTTACCAAAATTTCCCATGGTATTCAATGAAGTTAATTTCCATTTATTGTGCAGATGTTAATTTCAGCAAAGTCCCCAGCAGATTGACAATAGAGTTAGCCATAAAACCTCCTTTTGTAGGGCCCTATTTGTCCTTGTTAGGATGCCACAATAGTGTTGTATCTAGGCTGAAACTCTAGAAGGAGACACCTATCTCAACTATTGTTTACAACTGAACTCAGTTCAGCAATGTATTCATGAAGCAACCTATCATTGATGTCCTGTCCTTTTTTGCCATCCATGTATTCCCCCTCAGAATGTCAGGTCAACTTTCTTTGTGGCCTTTTTAGAATGTAAAGCAAAATGAACACACCAATGTTTCTGCTACCGTAAATCTGTCTTCATAGCTCATCTTGTCCACACAGCTCTTCACTTCCAGTTTTGCTTCAACAGCTGCTGAAGTTGCATTATACATCTCAAGTTCATTCTTCAGATCTATCTCATTCTTTAGTAAAAAGCTTATGCTTTCATGAGCAACAGCTTCGCAGATCTGAGTGGCATTAGCTGGAAAGTGCAAAAAGAAAGAAAAAGAGTTTACTTAACCAAAATTACTGTTTTGCGTTGCTTTATTTTGATTTGAAAACAGGGTTTTTCTGTATATCTCTGGCTGTTTTAGAACACCCTCTGTAGAGCACCCTGGCATGGAGCCTCAACTTTACAAAGATCCACCTACTTCTGATTCCCAGTGCCACACCACCTGGATACATTTCATTTATAATTTTATTTGTATCTTCCTTTCTGATTGGAGACTGCAGACTGGACAGAATATATAAGATATTGTGGCTGACTCTTGGAACTGCATGAATTCCTCAAAATCACACAGCAGAAGACTGAAGAAAGATTATTGTTGGTTTTGTGTGCTTCTGTATTTTAGTCAACATCTATGACTTCCTAAGCATCTATGGCTTCCTGAATTTCCCTTTTTTAGCATTAAATGTTTAATGATTGAATGAATCTTCAGTAGCATATTTATGAGTCTTGAAATGTTGAAAAAAGGGTTTTTTTTTCTGTGTGTCACCAGACTTGACATAAATAACAGAATTAGAATTTTACAAGAGATAGGAAAAATAAAAAGTGAGTAGACTGCTTACGTATAGAGGGGTGACATTTTGAAACTGACAGAATTACATCATGGCATCATGTACAGTTCAAGGTAAAGAGCTAAAGTTACAAGAGTTTGTTGGGGGCAGACTTTTAGCAGAAAGCGGCTATCAGCTTTGCAGCCATCTTGAGCCATATACCCTGACCTGAGACTTGGATTACAATAGCCTACAACAGCTGAGCACACTCTGATAACATCTTGCTTTAGGTACCCAGGATCTTTCCTTGGGTGTGTGAGATTAAAGGTGTGTGACTTAAGAGTATGACCTAGAGATCAGATTTAGAGACAAGACCTAAGGGCATGATTAAAGGCATGGCTTAGAAGTGAGACATATAAAGGCGAGAGGCAGACAGAAGACAGATCAGAGAATCAGACTATATAGAGAGAATCAGACACTTAGAGGTGATATACTCTTTAAGGAGACTCTTTAGAGAGTACAGCTAGACTTGGGACTTGGACTAGGAAGAGAGACTGGAGAATAAATGGGATTGAATCACACTCTGTCTGGTCTCCATTCTTCGAGTCCATCCTCACTCTCTCTCGTGCTGAACCCCGACCTGAGGACCAGAGCAGCAGCTTGAGCCAGGATACAGCGGCTGCCAAGTGTGGAGTGGAGAGGGCTGCAACATTTTAGGCCGCCCAAAGTGGGCCAGCCTAGGCCCCAACAAGAGTTGATCACTTTTGATTCACACAAGAGCACATCTGGGAACCTAGGAAAAGCTGATGATGATGCTCAGATTCTGGGAAGAATGAGCGGGCAAACTGATACCTAACTTATGGATTGTAAAAATCTATTAAAAATATTTTAATGGAACTGAAGAAATCAACTTTCCTAATATAGGCTCCACATTTTCATAAAATCTCTTGAAAATAAATAAACAACAAAAGCTGAATCCCCACACATAGCCTAGATTAGACTCAGATACAAGTTACTCATGTTTTAACCTTACCTAGCTCTGATCACAGGGAAGTACCATCAGACCCAGCTTTCCCAGAAACATGTCAATATTGTGTTTAGAAGGTGCCTGAATAGAGTCTAGTATGAGCCTTAAGTAGATTCTGTCAGAATGTAGGAAGAAATCCTCGGCTATAGGATGAGAATACCTAGGTACGCAAGAGTTACAGAAAGGAAAGAGAGAAACTGGCAATGAAACTTGATTCATTTTGAAGGCACAGAGTACATGGAATGTTCTGTTTATGTGTAAATGGATTATCTATGAAAATTAGTTAATTAAATAAATAGATATCATGCTGGTAATAACCACACAGTGCATATCATCCAGGACACTGATCAGAATAATCTGACCTTCTTATTCTCGCAGTCTTGTTGAAAGATTTGAAGATGTATGACTTACAGACTCAGAGAACATTGACTGTTAGGAACAGAGAGCTACCTTTCCACAGACAAGAAAGTGAAAAATAATACAACAAACTGAATTGCTTTAATAAAAATAATTACTAAACATTGTTCCTATTAGCTCTTTCTACACCCTCAGCCCCATCAACCTTCTTACATAGAAGAAAATTTGTTGAATACATCTGGGATTTTTTAAAAATAGGGATTTTTTTAAATAAAAGGCATTGGGAGAAATTTTAAATTATTGGTCTTTTCCTGACCTGACCCCTATCACACAGAAACTTACCAACTGTAAAAGGAAGCAAACTTACCAGGAGCTGTGTCTTGATTAATCATCAATAATACTCACCTTCATAGGAACAAACAGCCAGAATGATCAGAAGACACAGGCTCAGCTTCATGGTGCTCACTTTACTTTTAGACTTAGCAATTGGTGAGCAAATGGACTCTCCCAATGCCTCTGGTGGGGACCAGAGATATTTATTTATACATGGTGAAGTTTACAAGTCCTGCCCTCAGGCAAGTGACTGCTCACAAAGCTTGTGACTATTAACATTACAATATTGACCACAATTTTTATAAGAGAAATTATTTTCTAATTCTATAAACAAACATTTGAAAAATCAAATAAACATCCATTCAATATGGATTAAATTATGTTTCCTTTGTATCTTAAAGGTTTGATTCATTTCCATGTATGACTAAGTTCTGATTCTTTTTTTCCATGAAGATCATGAAACAGAAGCATGGATTTCAGTGGGATCCAATGGACCTGGTGCTAACTAGATACCTATTTTTGACCTTAAATATACTACAGTGTCTTTCTTTCTTTCTTTCTTTCTTTCTTTCTTTCTTTCTTTCTTCCTTCCTTCCTTCCTTCCTTCCTTTATTTCTCTCTTCCTTCCTTTCTTCCTTCCTTCCTTCCTGCCATGTATATGTGTATGCTGCAGTAGACAAGTGTAGGTCTGAGGACAATTGTGTGAGTTTTTTCCTTCTACAGTCTGTGCCTCAGGAACTGTGCTTAAATGGTTGGACTTGGCCACAAACATGTTTCTGCACAAAATAATGTCATAGTCCCTGCTTATTTATCTTGAAAAAAGTTTATGAGTCACAGCAAGAGCCAACAGTCTTGAAGATATTATGATAAGACTATTGCCTGATATCTCTGCCAAGTTTAGTTATTTCTTTGATGCTGGGGCAGGCATTTTCTCACTGAACTATGTTCTATACCTCAGATAATTTTTTAGAGACTTTTAAAATGCCTTTTATCATGAAAATGTGCACAGCATTGAGGAAGACTTCTTTAAAGATGTTACCTACTGTCTGGCATTTCACCTCTACTCAAGTATCAGTATCTGAGGTCTACCAGAGCCTGGGATCAGGACATCCATCACTACTATCTCACACCATGTTTCTCTCTAAAGACTCCCGCTTATTTTTTAGATCTTGTGATTGAATCATCTTTCCAGTGTGATTTTAGAGCAGGTAAGATATAAAACCTTCCCCAGACATGTGAAGGAAGCAAGGTGCCTGACATTTCTGAAGTTCATTTCAAAGTCCCCAGCAAGCTGCTAATGGAAACAGAAAAATTTAGACCAGAAACACGAATGCTTTGTGTGTCCCCTCATTGTCCCTTTAAACACTGCTTCACAAACATGTCTTTTCTTTACCCAGTTACCATTAATTGCTCCCCGGAGAATGGCTGCCACTGTATATGTTTAAAAAAAAACTTGTAAATTAAAATTGTCATGCAGGTCTGGGCCAAAGAGCTGACATTGTGCTACAGCCCTCTACACTCCAATCTCACCCAGGGAAAGCATGACTCCCAGGAGTGCTGACACATCCAGGCTCACAGGTAAAATCGACACTACTTCCTAAATGCCTGGTCTGACTGAGATCTGCCAGGGGACCAGAAAATGTGAGAACCACTAGACAGCTAGGGACATGATCCTTCCAGTTTCCATCTTGGCCTGTGAGCTAGCCCTGGAGTGCTGACACATCCTAGTTCACAGGCTTACAGGCTCACAGAGACAGCTTAACCTCCAGGAGTTCTGAAACACTGAGGCTCACAGGCTCACAGGCTCACAGGCTCACAGGCTCACAGGCTCACAGGCTCACAGGCTCACAGGCTCACAGGCTCACAGGCTCACAGGCTCACAGGCTCACAGGCTCACAGGCTCACAGGCTCACAGGCTCACAGGAATGACAGGCTCCAGTCAGTGACAGCTAGGCCAGAAAACACCAAAGATAACCAGATGGCAAGAGTCAAACACAAGAACATAAGCAACTGAAACCAATGCTACTTGGCTTCATCAGAACCCAGTTCACCCACCACAGCAAGTCCTGGATACCCCAACACAACTGAAAAGCAAGATTCTGATCTAAAATCCCATCTTATGATGATGATAGAGGAAGTTAAGGAGGACATAAATAACTCTCTTAAAGAAATACAGGAGAGCACAGGTAAATAGGTAGAAGCCCTTAAAGAGGAAACACATAAATCCCTTAAAAATATACAGTAAAACACAAACAAACAGGTGAAAATATTGAACAAAGCCATCCAGGATCTAAAACTGGAAATAAAAACATTTTAAAAAATCACAAAGGGAGACAACCCTCAAGACAGAAAACTTAGGTAAAAATATCAGTAATCATAGATGCAAGCATCACCAACAGAATAAAAGAGATAAAAGAGAGAATGTCAGGTGCAGAAGACACAATAGAAAACATTGATGCAACAGTCAAAGAAAATACAAAATGCAAAAAAGCTCCTAATCAAAAACATCCAGGAAATCCAGAACACAATGAAAAGACTAAACCTAAAAATTATAGGCATAGAAGAGAGCAAAGATTTCCAACTCAAAGAGCCAGTAAAAATTTTCAAAAAAAAAAGTATAGAAGAAAACTTCCCTAACCTAAAGAAACATACAAGAATAAACATAAGTAAACATACAAGAAGCCTACAGAAGTCCCAAATAGATTGGAACAGAAAATAAATTCTTCCTGTCACATAATATTCAAAACACCAAGTGTACAAAACAAAGAAAGAATATTAAAAGCCATAAGGGAAAAAGGTCAAGTAACATATAAAGTTAGACCTATCAGAATTACACCAGACTTCTCACCAGAGACTATGAAAGCTAGAAGATCCTGGACAGATATCATACAGACCCTAACAGAATGCAAATGCCAGCCCAGGCTACTATACCCAGCAAAAATCTCAATTACCATAGATGGAGAAACTAAGATATTCCATGGCAAAAACAAATATACACAATATCTTTCCACGAATCCAGCCCTACAAAGGATAATATATGGAAAACTCCAACACAAGGAGGAAAACTACACCCTAGAAAAAGCAAGAAAGTAATCTTCTGTCAACAACCCCAAAAGGATATAGCCACACAAACATAATTCCACCTCTAACAACAAAAATAACAGGAATCACTACAATCACTGTTCCTTAATATTTCTTAACATCATTGGCCTCAATTTCCCAACAAACAGACATAGGCTAACAAACTGGATACATAAACAGGACCCAGCATTTTGCTGCAAACAGGAAACACTACTAGTGACAAAGACAGATTTTACCTCAGAGTAAAAGTCTGGAAAATATTTTCCCAAGCAAATGGTCCAAAGAAACAAGTTGGAGTAGCCATTCTAATATCAAATAAAATCTACTTTCAACCAAAAGTTATCAAAAAAGATGAGGAGGGACACTTCTGTTATGAATAGCCCTGGCCTTGTATTTTGATGCTAATTCCATTTTCTTGGGAAGGGCTGCAGATGAGGAGTGACTCAGTACACAGATAACCTCTGGTGAATCTTCTGTCCACCCTAATTTGTAAAATAAAGGCTAGAGCCAGTGCTTGGGCAGTAGAAGGGGAGGTGGAGAAAAAGACTTGGGAAAGAGAGAGGGAAGGAGAGAGAGAGAGAGAGAGAGAAAGAGAGAGAGAGAGAGAGAGAGAGAGAGAGAGAGAGAGAGAGAGAGAGAGATCATGAATGGGGGAGAAAGACAACAGAGGAGGAAGAGGTGGAAGGACAATAGAGGAGAAGCACGTTGCCTGGAAAAACCCGCACGTTATAAGGGATCTCATAGCTGGGGAATAGAGTAGTGTAATAGTAAATCTGCCCAATCTAGGCTTGCAGTTTATATCCATAATTATTGAGTTGTGTTTTATTTGGCTAGTCTTATTTGGGTTGGAGATTTACCACTACACACTTCATACTCATCAAAGAAAAAATCTACCAAGATGATCTCTCAATTCTGAACATCTATGCCACAAATGCAAGGGCACCCACATTTGTAAAAGAAACATTACTAAAACTCAAAGCATACTTTGAAATTCACACAATAATAGTATAAGACTTCAACAACCCACTTTCAACAATGGACAGACCATGGAAACAGAAACTAAACAAAGACACGTTAAAATAACAGAAGTTATGAACCAAGTGATATACAGACCCTTGCAGCTTAACAGCACATCTGAAAGTGGTAGAACAAAAAGAAGCAAATACAACCAACAGGAGTAGATGGCAGGAAATAATCAAACTCAGGTCTGAAATCAACCAAGTAGAAACAAAGAGAACTATACAAAGTAGCAACAAAACTAGCCCTGGTTCTTTGAGAAAATCAACAAGATAGATAAACTCTTAGCCATGCTAACCAGAAGGTACAGCAACAGTATCCAAATTAACCAAATCAGGAATGAAAAGGTAGACAAGAGAAACTGAGAAAATTAAAAGAATCATCAGATCATCCTACTACAAAAGTTTATATTCAACAAAACTGGAAAATCTAGATGCAGGTATCCAAGTTAAATCATGATCAGATAAATCATTTAAACAGTCTCATAACCACTAAAGAAATAGAAGTAATCAAAAAGTCCTATAACCAAAATAACCCAAGACCAGATGGTTTTAGTGCAGGATTCTATTAGACCTTCAAAGAAGACCTAATACAAATACTTTCAAACTATTCCCCAAAATAGAAACAAAAGGAACACTAACCAATTTTATCTATGAAATGACAGCTAGGCTGATACCTAAACCACACAAAACAATCAACAAATAAAGAGAACTTCAGACCAATTTTACTCATGAATGTTGATGCAAAAATACTCAATAAAACCAAAATCAAGAACACATCAAAATGATCATTCACCATGATCAAGTAGGCTTCATCCCAGGGATGCAGGGATGATTCAATATAAGGAAATGCATCAATGTAATCCACTATATAACAAACTCAAAGGAAGAAAACCCCACATGATCATTTCATTAGATGCTGAGAAAACATCTGACAAAATTCAATACCCCTTCATGATAAAAACCTTGGAAAGATCAGGAAGTCAAGGCCCATACCTAAACATAATAAAAGCAATATATGGCAAACCAATAGACAACATCAAACTATATGGAAAGAAAATGGAAGCAATCCCAAAAAACCCAGGGACAAAGCAAGGTTGTCCACTCTTTTCTTGCCTATTCAATATAGTACTCCAATTTCTAGCCAGAGCAATTAGACAACAGAA
This sequence comes from Arvicanthis niloticus, assembly GCF_011762505.2. NCBI lineage: Eukaryota > Metazoa > Chordata > Mammalia > Rodentia > Muridae > Arvicanthis > Arvicanthis niloticus. The sequence goes on along the minus strand of NC_047658.1, from coordinate 117,545,725 downwards.
GGAGGTTAAAGGGATACAAATTGGAAAAGAAGTCAAGATATCACTATTTGCAGATGATATGATACTATACTTAACTGATCCAAAAACTTCCACCAGAAAACTATAGCTGATAAACAAATTCAGCAAAGTAGCTGGATATAAAATTAACTCTACCCTCCTGAGCCTTGTGGGCTGGGCAGCCATCTTGGGAAGAGCTTTGTTATGGTTGTAGGCTAGTCATCTCTGCTGGTCAGAGAAGCTGAGGATGAGTCCTCAAAAGCCAAGAGTCATACTTGACCATAGCCCCACCGCTGCCAGAGATTGGCAGACTCAAGTGGCCTTTTTAATGTTTGAGTAATGATAGAGATGAACCCAAATTAGATAGTGATTTCTACAATAAAGCAATAAAAGATTCTTCACATCACTTCTGGAAGCGCAGGTCAGTTTTTGGGAAGGAGGAGAACAAGTGAAATACAGAAAATTAATAAGAAGAAAACCTCATTTTGGAATTCTCTTTCTCCTTGACCCTTACCTTTTCTACTTATAATTTTGCTTTGAATGTATAAATAGTAAAGACCAAAGAAATAGAATATATACTTAGGAGCTTTATACCAAGAAATCTGCCTTGAAACCTGCTGTTCTGTGGCAGGAAAACTATACCAAGTTTCTGTTGGATTCCTTTTTCAAAACACAAAACAAGTCTTCTTACATCTTTAAATTTTGAAGCTTTAAACTGATAAAAGCATATATATCTGCATATTGCTTTAAGCAGTTGTGTAAGATGATGAGATTTGTGTTTTAAAAGCTTTTGTTGTGGATATTTTGCCACTGGCATTGATTGCGCAGAAGCTCTCTTACAGTGCTTTACTATTACATTTTTGACCTGTCACCTTGATGACATTTCTTGCCCACACCTAGATCACTTGTTTTTCTAGCCATGACCTTGTTATGAACAGTGTTTTTTACTCACTGTGCAGATGTCCATGGTTTGCCTATTTAAGCAACATTATAGTGCCATTACTCAAGGAAGTTGAATGAGAAATATAGACATAGCTTTCTCCCCCCTTCCCCCTTTTTAAAATGTAACAAATGACTTTTCATGTACCACTTCCCCTTTTCCCTTCCCCTTCCCCCTTTGGAAAAGTGTCAGAAACTAGGTATTCAGGATGAGCAATTGAGAGGATTAAGAGGGTGGGCCACACAGAGCTGGGCTTCTTTGTGCTTCATCACAAGGCATGCTGCTGACCAGGCTATTTTAGCACCCTGTTTACAAGAAAAGAAGATACAGGTGGCAACTTTGGATACAGGACCACAGAGGTGACACTCTGAGGATCCTGGCCATGAGGTTGAATAACTCATCTTGCTGAAAAGACACTGGACCTAAATGGTGCAGCATGACTTTGTTCCTGCTTGGCTAAATTTCTAAACACCACAGTCAGCTAAGTCATCTACAGCTGCCTTTGACAAACACGAAGAGCACCTATCCAGTGGAGAAGGTAGATTTGGAATAAGCCATGGTCAACATAATTCCACTGATGGCTTTTTAAACAATGGACCCCTGTGGACTACAGGAGATTCTTGGCACCAACCCTCCCTGTCCCGCCATGATTCTGTTGACTCTAGTGTCTCTAAGGGAGGATGCTGGAACCACAGGGAATCTATCCGGTTGACATGGCTCTTCCTGAGGTCATGATTATATGAGCTAACATAGTGGAGGTAGTACAGGAAATCACCTACACTGGAATGGCAGCTTCCACTCCCGGAAAGGCTATGTCTTTCAAGAAAAAACACCCACTGAGATTAGGGAAGAAAAAAAAGAGGATAAAGTAGAAAAATTGCAGTTCGAAGAGGAAGACTTTCCTTCTTTAAATCCAGAAGCTGGCAAACAGAATCAGCCATGCAGACCTATTAGGGCCCTTCTGGAGTGTGGGAAAGTCTACCTAGTACCAAGAAACCCTCAAAGATGCTACTCATCAAAAAAATTTCCAAAGAGGATCCTGCTGCTGCCTTTTCTGCTGCATTCACCTCCTCAGGATCCCACCATGCAAATGGTAACCAAGCGTCAACTATGGTCCCAAGTGTCTATAAGAACTTGGTTCCTTAGCCTGCACCACCTCTCTCTAAGCCCAATGCATGGAAAGCTAAACAGAATGGAACACAAATCTGGATCACTTTCCTCTAGCCAGGAGTCTGCTTTTACCAATCCAATTTCTGTTATTAAACCAGTGGTACTAGTTGCTGGTGCAGTTCTCAGCTCTCCCAAAGAGAGTCCCTCCAGCACTCCCCCCTCCAATTGAGATTGGCTCCTCTCACCTGATCAAATTGACCCGATGAACCATGGACAGGAAGAGTGAGTTCCTGAAGACTCTCAAGGATGAACGAAATGGAGACTGCTCAGAAAGTAGAGACTGTGACAAGCTGGAGGGGCTGAGATTGGAGGGCAACCACACACCTGAACCAAAGGAAAATGGAAAACAAGGTTGTCTTCAGAATGGTCTTTCTCTACCCATGGTAGAGGAAGGGGAGGTCCTGTCACACTCTCTAGAAGCAAAGCACAGGTTATTAAAAGCAATGGAATGGCAGGAATTTCCTGAAAATGACGAGAGTTACCTTCCACTCACAGAGGATGAACTCAAGGAGTTCCACATGCAAACAGAGCAGCTACGAAGAATGGGTTTAGAAAGAATGACTTCTTACAAAGTTGTAATTCCAGCCTGCTCTCCCCATGGAGAAGCAGTTGCATTGCAGAGTGTGAGGACCTGGACAGGAAAACAAGCATCAGGGAGGCGTCAGAAGATGATGCCTGGAAGTAGAACTATAAATGCTCACAGTTGACCTGCCCCACTGAGCTCAGCCTTGTGTTTAGAGACTATAAAGTGTTCTTTTCCTTTTCTTACGTTGTTGAATACTCCATGCACAAGGGAACTAATCACATCCCCAAGAGAGAGCAGTTGTCTTGCTTAGCTTTTGTTATTCTTCCCTGTTATCTGCTTAATAGGCATTTGTGTGGTGGGATTTTTTAAAGCACACACAGTACCTGTGGGGCTGTGCACAAGTGGGAGCTGTTGGGACAAAGATGCAGGGAGGAGATGCTGCTCTGCTCAACAGCTTCAACTACCAGCCCTTGGGCACTCACCCCTGTGCTCAGGCAATCACTGTCAATGACAAAGTGACTATTGAAGTTATAATTGTATTAAATTAATGCTAATAATTTGGATATTTCATTTTATTTTTGGCTGCTGGGGTAACTTAGCCCTTAACCAAGCATATGTAGTTGTGTTTGGTTTTTTGTTTTTTTTCCTTTTTTTTGAGGTAGAGCTGTAAAATATTTGGATATTGGAAATGTTATTCTTGCAGCCTTGATATTCAGGGTGGATTGTAAAATATGATTTTTTTTGTGATATTTCAAAGATTAAGATTATTTTATAACATTATTTACAGATTTAAAAGATGTTACCACAAGTCTGTTGGGAAAAACTACTGCATAAAATAATTAACGTGGAATAAATATTTTGCATCAGTTTGGATTGCCTTGTGTAAGAAATATATTTTCTTTAAAATTAAAAAAATAAATAAAATAAAATTAATGAATTAGTAGACTTCTTGTACTCAAAGGGTAAACAAACTGAGAAAGAAATTAGGGAACTAAAACCTTTCACAATAGTCACAAATAATATAAAATATCTTCATGTAACTGTAACTAAGCCAGTAAAAGATCTGAATGACAATAAATTCAAGTCTATGTAGAACAAAAACAAAAGAAGACTTCAGAATATTAAAAGAACTCCCATGCTCATGAATAGCCAGGATTAACATAGTAAAAATGGCCATTATACCAAAAGCAATCTACAGAGTCAATGCAATCATCATCAAAATTCCAAATCAATTCTTCAAAGAGATAGAAAAAACAATTCTCAACTTCATCTGGGTTAACAAAAAACCTAGGACAATGAAAACCATTCTCAACAACAAGAGAACATCTGGGAGAATCACCATCCTTGACCTCAAGCTGTACTTCAAAGCAATAGTAATAAAAACCTTATGGTACTGGTATAGAAACAGATTGGTTGATCAATAGAATAGAATTGAAGACCTAGAAATAAAGCCACACTCCTATGGTCACTTGAAATTTGATAAAAAAGAAAAACCCATCCAGTGGGAAAAAGGATAGCATTTTCAACAAATGGTGTTGGTCTGCATGTAGAAGAATGGAAATTGTTCTATTTTTATCTCCTTGTACAGAGCTCAAGTCCAAGTGGATCAAGGACCTCCACATAAAACTAGATACAGTGAAACTAATGGAAGAAAAAGTGGGAAAGAGCCTCGAACACATCAGCGCAGGTGAAATTTTCCTGAACAGAACACCAATGGCTCATGCTCTAAGATCAACGAATGAGACCTGAGACTCACAAACGAGACCTCATAAAATTGAAAAGCTTTTTGTAAGACAAAGGACACTGTCAATAGGACAAAATGGCAACTTACAGATTGGGAAAAGATCTTTACCAACCCTACATCCAATAGAGGGCTAACATCAAACATATACAAAGAACTCAATAAGTTAGACTCCAGAGAACCAAAGAACCCCATTAAAAATGGGGTCTAGAGCTAAAGAATTCTCAACTGAGAAATCTCAAATGGGTGAGTAGCACCTAACAAATGTTCAACATTCTTTGTCATCAGGGAAATGCTAATCAAAGTGACCCTGAGATTTCACCTCATACCAATCATACAGGCTAAGATAAAAAATTCAGGTAACAGCAGATGCTGGTGAGGCTGTGGAGAAAGTGAAACACTTTTCCATAGCTTGTGGGGATAGCAAGCTGGTTAAACCACTGGAGAACAATCTGATCATTACTCAGAAAATTAGGAATTGTTCTACCCAAAGATCCAACTGTACCACTACTAGGCATGTACCCAATAGATGCTCTAACAAGGACACATCTTCCACTGTATTCATAGTAGCCTTATTTATAATAGCCAGGAGCTGGAAACAACCAAGCTGTTCCTCAACAGAGGACTGGATACAGAAAATGTGTTACATTTACACAATGGAATACTACTCAGCTATTAAAAACAATGAATTCATGAAAATTTCAGGCAAATAGATGGAACTAGAAAATATCACCCTGGACAAAAAGGGCTAGCATGATCAAGCTATATATGCCTTGCTTTTCCTTGACTGTTCATGTTTATTGTATTACTTGTTCCTTGACTATTTGCATCCATTGTATTGCTAGACCCTCAACCTAGAACTGACCTTAATACATGTATGTAATTAAAATGGTATAAAAGCAAAAAGAAGAAAGTGGGATGGGATAGGGAGTTCTAGGAAGGGGAAAGGGAGAAAAAGGATGACATCTGTATTGTAAATAAATAAAATATCCAATAAAAAAGAAAATATCACCCTGAGTGAGGTAACCCAGATTTAAAAGGACATATATGGTATATAATAAGTGGATATTAGCTCAAAAGCTCAGAATAACTACGATACAATTCACAGACCATATGAAGCTTAACTGGAAGGAAGACCAAAGTTTGGATGCTTTGATCCTACTTAAAAGGAGGAACTAATAATTATGGGAAGTAGAGGGAGGAAGAGACCTGAGAGGAACGGAGGAGAGGGAAGGAAAAGGAGGGAGCAGGATCAGGTATGAGAGGAGACAAGAGAAAAGTTCAGAGGTTCAGGAAAATGAATACAAATTTGTAGCATTGGGGAATGGGAAACAGGGGGTACAGCTACTAGAAAGTCCCAAACGCCAGAGAAGTAAGAGGTTCCCAGGACCAAAGATGTAATGTAGCCGAAATACCCAACAAAGAAAAGAGAGAACCTGTAGAGACCACTTCCAGTAGATAGGCATGGCCCCCAGTTGAAGGATGGAGCCACCTACACAGCTCAAAATTGTTAATCCAGAATTGTTCCTATCTAAGGGAAATGCAGGTACACAAAAGGAGCATAGACTGAAGGAAATGCCATCTAGACACTGTCCCATCTTAGGATCCATTCCATCTGCAGACATCAAATTCCTGTCACTATTGGTGATGCCAAAAAGTGCTTGCTGACAGAAGCCTGATATAGCTGTCATGTGAGAGGCTCTGCCAGCACTTGATTAATACAGATGGGGATACTCACAACCAACCATCAGATTGAGCCTGGCTACCCTGATGGAAGAGTTAGGGGAAAGACTGAAGAACCTGAAGGAGTTGCAACCTCATTGGAAGAACAACAATATCAACTAACCAGACCCCCCAGAGCTCTCAAGGACTGAACCACCAACTAAAGTGTATACACTGACAGGTCCATGTCTCCAGCTATGTATGTAGCAGAGGATGGCCTTATCTGGCATCAGTGGAAGGGGAGGCCTTTAGTCCTGTGCAGGCTTCTTACCCCAGCCTAGGTGGATGCTAGATGAGTGAGATGGGAGTGGGTAGGTGGGGGGGGGGAGCACTCTCTTAGAGACAAAGTGTAGGGGGAATGGGATGGGAGGTTTTCAGAGGGGAAACTGTGAAGGGAAATAACATTTGAAATGTAAATTAATAAAATAACCAAGATTTTTTTACTCTTTCTGGCTCTCTGCATCTTCTTCATTTTTGCTCTTTCCCTCTACATTCTGCATATTACTTTCTTAATTATTTAAGTTGCCATTTAATTTCTAAGTCTTTGTATAATTTCTTATTCCACTCTGCATTCTCCTTCTAATCTTGCTCTTTTCCTGCTCTGATGCAACAATGCCCTTGCTCTCAATGTCTTACTCCCAATGCTATGCCCCCAATGTAATCATTCCTGGTGTTTTGTATCCTTTCTATTAGATAGATCACAAGGTTTTTCTATGCATCACATTTTCACAAAAGTTCACTAGAAATTCAAACATAAATTCAAATCACAAATTGAATAAAATGTTCACAATAGAGGATGTTTTCATGCATATCAATTAAATGTAATTATTTGGCTAAACAGTCATCATTTGTCACTAGATCTACAGGATCATGGAGAGTTAAAAACAATAACTAAGTTAGCATTGAAGTTTTGTATAGATGAACCCAGTCAATATTTTATTCTTGTACCTGTAATAAATTGCTAGTTCTGTTTTTATGACCTTTAGTTAATTGTTTTACAACCTCTTGGAATGTGCTCTAAGTTGTAGATACCTGCTTGCTATCTCAGAAGCAATTAACTCAGGACACTTGAAGACTGACAGAATTCTCAAAGCAGTTTTGACATCAGAAAGAACTTAATAGTAGTCTTTTATAAAAGAGCTTAACAATTACTAACATAATTTTAGGAATTTTTATAGGATCATCATTAAGAATTAAGAAATCCTCTATTTGTCTACATATTATCACTACAAGACAATACATCTTCATAGTTCCACAGAAATCTGCTCAAAAAGTGGGCTAATACCTAGTGATTGTTATAGATTGCTATATCTATTTATTAATAACAAGGATGTTTCCTAAAATGGATCCTCTTGGGCTTGCCTTGAGAAGTGAATTCTTCATTAACTATTACAGTCCATGGTGGAATCATCTCAGGAAGGTCACCTGTTAGTCTTTAGCTTCTCTTTGATGGCTCCTTGCACAGTAGTTTTTGCTTTAAGAGCAAAACAAAATATTTGTTGAAGAACAATCATATTTATATGATCATTAGCCCCTGTAAGAGTTGAGACGTAGATTAATATTTTTTGGCACATAACAGTCCCAGCCATACTTAATATTAGGAAATAATACTGTCTGTGAGACATTTTGTCCCAGTGATTCAAGCAGTGTCAAAATTTACATACCTATAAAAAACATTATCAGATTAAATGATATTTTATCTTTTCTGATTATGTTACAATTATACAATTGAATTGCTTCTTCTTTAAATAAACAGAGTCTAAAACCCATGCTATGGATGCTTAGTCCAGATACTTCTTTTTTATTGGTTATTTTATTTATTTACATTTCAAACATTATCCCCCTTCCTGGTTTCCCTTCCACAAACCCTCTGTTCCTTCCTCCTTCCCTCTGCTATGAGGGTGCTCTCCCACCCATCCACCCACTCTCACCTCACTGCCATAGCATTCCCCTATGCTGGGGCATCAAGTCTCCACAGCATCAAGGGCCTCCTCTTCCATTGATACCAGATAAGGTAGGCCAGATATTTCAGAATAGACATCTTGACATTGAGACCCTTGTATCACATTAAGATCACTGTTGTTGAAGTCACAGACACCTTTCTTTCACAGGCCATCACTGTGTTTGTATCAATCCCAGTAACTGTGCTTCTCAGCTATAGTGTTCATTGTTTAGTCCACCTATATTATATACAGCATTGGCCATTTCTTGGCTTCTAAAGGCACAGATGTCCAGCATTCTGTCAATTATTATATCTCTCTTTGATTCAGAAATCCAGTATGACAATCACACCCATGTCCCCAAGATGATTTCTGCTCATTGATTTAAGATTGTCGACTCTCTCATTTGTGTGAATTCACATAGGTACAAGGGCTTGGGGTGAATCTGAAACAACTTGTGAATACAACCTTCTGACATGGGGTTGGAGAGAAAGTACATTCAGCTCAATATTAAGTTCATGGAACAGGAAATCTCTCCCATCTCAATGCACACACATGATGCTTTGTATTTCAACTAACTTAATCATGATACTTCAGTCTTTTTAAGCTTCACAAGAGTCTGAGTAGAGACACATACAGTACAGCATAAGCCTGTATTGCACAGAAGAAAGCCAGATGTGGAATTAAGTTTCTTGGAAAAACACAAGAGTGAGAAGAAGCTTTTTTAAAAAGATGGGTATCTTCAGACTCCAAGGACTGTGACAGGTTTGTTTGTCTCTTTGCTTGCTTGCTTTGACAGTAACATACTATATGGCCCTGCATAACTTTGAACTCAGGAGAAGTCAGACATTTCTCACCTCACAGAATTGCAGAGGAGACTCTGAACAGAGAAATGTAGTTAATATTTCAAATAAACAAAAACAAAGAAATTGAGCACATTATATCCAAAGGAGTCAGAAAAAAATCAAACAGGATTTAAAAAAAAAAAAAAAAACCCTCATTCTAGGATTCTAGGAATGACAGATTGTCATTCATAAGATACTCAGAAAGAACATGAAAGGGAGGGGCTGAGAGCCTAGACCTCAGCTAAGAGTCTGCTTGGCCACATTTCTGAGTGTTCTTAAACCCTTTTTCTGCAAGGTATAGGTACTCAGAGGACTCTGAATCAGACCACCTGTGTTCATTTTGTGGCTACACTGAAAAATAAAAAAATGAAAAGAAGTATCTCCCTCTGGTATCCTTTTCTTCCTCCATTGTTTCTTCCTTTCTTTATTTTCTTTGTTCCTACCTACTGAGTCCAATTAGAACTGAACATATACACTTGGGCATAGTGCAACCCACATCCTTAAAGAAAGGTAGCTTTCTTTTTTTTTTTTTTTAATTTTTTTCATTTTGTTGTCTAACAGTGTAACACTGAACAGGAATGTCTTGTGAATCCTTAAAAAGTATAAGAATGTTCTCAGTGGAACAAGGAACCTTCTATAAATTTGATCATATAATAGGTCAAAAGTCAAGCCTTAACAAACACAAACTTAGATAAATATATAAAAGTATATAAATATTTGATGCTTAAACAATGACAGATTCCTTTCAAAATTATTATTTTATGACATGGGTATTTTGCCTTCATGCATGTCAGTGCACCATATGGGAATCTTGTACCTACAGATGCTAGAAAAGGAACTGTCTGGAACTTGATTAATAGACAACTGTGGGCTACCATATAGGTATTAGTAGTTATATCTGGATCCTATGGAAGAGCAACCAATGCGTATAGACATATAGGCAGACATGTATCTGCTTCACAGTATGTGGGATCAGAAAAAGCCATGTTTCATTTTACACACACACACACACACACACACACACAAACACACACACACACAGAGAGAGAGAGAGAGAGAGAGAGAGAGAGAGAGAGAGAGAGAGAGCTAGAGGGAGAGAAAGAGAGAGACAGGCAGAGAGACAGAGAGACTGAGACAGAGACACACAGAGAGAATGTTGATCATACATAAACTTAACTCCACCCTATCAAATCCCACAAGACCCCTGTATTTATTTCCCTCTGGTATTCTTTTCTTCCTCCATTGTTTCTTCCTTTCTTTTTTTCTTTGTTCCTACCTACTTGTGCCATGCCAACCACCCTGACCAGCAGGGAAGAAAGACTAGCACACCAGTTCCTTCCAGTGACAGTTTTACTCAGGAATGACTTTCAGTTACAAGATCAAGGGGTGTGCCCCTGTGTCTCCCATGAGTGCAGCTTAAGTAGCCAGGAATGCTGATAGGATCCCCCATCGCAATTCCGTCATCACAGGATTCACCAGAGGCAGCAGAAGCAGGAGAATCAGCAACATTGCACCTGCGGACCAAACATTCTGGTACCCACACCGGATCTTCACGGTCCTGCGGAAAAACGCAAACAGAGCCTCGGGACCAGGCCAACACTGGATCCGGGCCACACCATAGGCCTGTAAGCACATCCTTCCATTTAACAAGGCCTTGAGCTACAGGCTTCCAGGTGGCATGACGCTCCGCTGCCGAGCGGCCGTCCACATCTAGTTGCAAAAAATTTAAAGTAAATAAGGCAAGGGATAATCTTTCTTTTGGGGTGCGGCCATAGCCAATTCCCCCTTTCTGTTTTTGCAGACTTTCTTTAAGGGTGCGATGTGCACGTTCTACAATGCCTTGCCCTTGGGGATTATAGGGCAATCCATGTTTAAGATATACATCCATCTGTTTACAGAAGCTCATAAATTGCTGAGCTGTATATGCTGGGCCATTATCAGTTTTAAGCTGCTGTGGCTTCCCCCACGCAGCCCAGGCCTCTAAGCAATGATTTATGACATGGCGTGCCTTTTCTCCACTCAAAGGAGTTGCATGAATAATGCCAGAGCAAGTATCCACCGAAACATGAACATATCTCAATGTTCCAAACTCAGCAAGATGAGTCACATCCATTTGCCAGATTTTCAAAGGTAAAAGTCCTCTGGGATTGACTCCCACACCTGGGGGGTGGTGAAAAATCACACATTGAGGACAATTAAGAACTACTTGTCTGGCATCAGCTCGAGTCAAGTGAAATTTTTGCTGTAATGTCTTAGCATTAACATGGAAATCTTTATGAAATTGAACAGCTTGATCAACGGCAGAATTTAAAAATATACATTCCATTCTGGTCCAAGCATCTGCTACGGCATTCCCAGCACTCAACGGACCAGGTAAACTTGTATGCGCCCTAATATGGCAAACCTAAAAATGATGTTGTCTCTGCCAAATCAACATTTGTAGTTGTTTCAATAAATTACACACTGTACTGGTATTTTTAATGGGACCAGCCAATTCCAAAACTTTAACTGCATTAACCACAGAATGCGAATCTGAAAGCAAATTAAAGGGGAAATTACATTGTTTAAAGACCTCTATCACTATTTTCAATTCAACAATTTGAGGAGAAGTGATTTGAAACTGACATAAAACTGGTTTCTGACCCTCTACCATATAGGCTCCACAGCCAGTTTTTGACCCATCTGTAAATATGTTAGATGCCCCCTTAAGGGGAGCACTAGCTGTAATCTTTGGAAAAACAACAGGATGTTCCTTTTAAAAGGACAAAACGGGATGTTTGGGATAATGATTATCAATATAACCATCATAACTACATTTTAATATTGCCCAATCATCCATTGTGGCACATAATACTTTAACTTGTTGAATGGAATAGGGAATAATTAAGCTTCCTGGTACAACTCCAAAAAATTGCACACATTGTTGAATACCATGCATGGCCAAAGTGGCAACAGCTGTTGGATAATGCTCAATGGCTTTGCTTGGAGAAACATATGAATAAATCCATAATAATGGACCTTCCTGCCATAACACCCCAGAGGGTTGCTGATATGTGGCCAAAATACACAACATAATTAATTGCCCTTCTTTGTATCTCTGTAAAAAGGCACCCTGCAACTTTTCCTCAACTTTAATAAGGGCCAATCTAGCTTCTGGAGTTAATTGGCTGGGGGAGTCCAAAGCAGAATCACCAATTAAAATATTATATAGGGGCTTTAATTCATAATTTGGCAAATTTACATAACCTCATATCCAATTAATATCTCCCAATAATTTTTGAAAGTCATTTAAAGTTGTTAAATGATCTTTCCTAATTTCAACCTTTTGTGGTACAACTTTCATATTATGTATCCTGGCTCCAAGATAATTCACTACCTGATCTCTCTGTACTTTCTCTGGGGCAATATACAATCTTTTACTCTCTAATAATAAAATTAATTTTCCAAAAGCCAATTCTAGTACCTTTTCATCCGCAGCAGCCAACAAAATGTCATCCATATAATGAATGCACCTCATTTTTGGAAACTCTCTTCTCAATGGTTCAATGGCTTTTCCTACAAATAACTGACACATAGTTGGACTATTTGCCATCCCTTGGGGGCAGAACCACCCATTCATACCGCTGATCTGGTTCTTCATGATTACAGGATGGAACGGTAAAGGCAAAATGTTCACTATCTTGGGCACATAATGGAATAGAAAAAAAGTAATCCTTTATATCAATAACTATTATAGGCCAAGAAGAAGGCAATGCCGATAACAATGGCAATCCCCTTTGCACAGGGCCCATGATCTGCATTTGTTGATTAATAGCACACAGATCATGTAATAATCTCCACTTTCCAGACCTCTTTTTAATTACAAAAATAGGTGTATTCCAAGGTGATACTGATGGTTTAATATGCCCCAAAGAGAGTTGCTCTTGAACTAATTGTGTGGCAGCTTGTAACTTTTCAGAGGATAATGGCCACTGAGGAACCCACACTGGGTCCTCTGTCTTCCAGATTATGGGAATGCCTTCCTCAGTGGCCCCTAGGAAAAACCCAGGCCCTTTCTATCATTCCTTGGGACATTTTCTATTGGCTGTGTTCTCCCTTGCAGATGTTTTCCTAAGCCCTTAGAGGGATACCACCCCATGTCCTGCATCATCCTTTGAGAAGGCAAGGAATACCCTTCATTAATAAGGCGATAATTCATGTCTTTCAAAAGATCTCTTCCCCAAAGGCTGACAGGCAGTTCCAACACATAAGGCTGAAAACGGCCTCCATGTCCTTCGTGATCTCTCCAAGGGAGCTCTCTTGCACTCATGTCCGGGGTCTTGGCATAACCTAACCCTTGCAATGTTTGTGAGGATGATTGAACAGGCCAGCCTTTAGGCCAATCCTTTAAGGACACAATGCTTCGGTCTGCTCCAGTATCCAGCAATCCTAAGATTGCCTTGCCATTTACCTGAAGCTCCACTAAAGGCCGTTGATCCATATCGAGGCTAAGGAACACAGAATCTACTCCTGTGGATCCAAACCCTCGATTTCCTCTTTTTTGGTCTTTAGAAGGAAACATATCATGCAGGCTGGGCAAAATGAGAAGTTGTGCAATTCAGTCTTCTGGAGATATTGCCGAAACTCCCCTAGGGGAGGAGACTAAAATTTTCACCTCTCCTTCATAGTCAGGATCGATAACTCCTGGATGAATGACTAATCTTTTCAGGGCTGATGATGATCTACCAATTAATAATCCTACTGATCCCGAAGGAAGAGGCCCCTTAAAATCTGTAGGGATAAGCTGCACTCCCATTTGTGGTGTTAATACGACTCTGGCGGTGCAGTGGAGGTCCAACCCTGCAGAGCCCGCTGTGGCCCTCCTCGGGGTTTCATATTGGGCAAGTTGCTCTCTGGACTGCTCTGATCTTCCATGGCCCCATATATTCGAGGGCCCTGAGGCCTGGGACCCTGCATCCTGTTTTTTGAAACAGGATAAGTATTTATCTGTCCAAGAGGTTGTCCATTGATATCTTTCACTTGCATTCATTTGCCCAATGATTACCTTTCCTGCATCTAGGACATAGCCCAGGAGGACGTGTCATGGCCCCTTTTCCTTTATCAGGACACTGACGTTTCAAATGTCCTTGCCTACCACAGGAAAAGCAAGCTCTAGGAGCTTTGGTTTTGCTTTTAGAATGCTGCACTATCCCCTGTGCCACTGCAGCTGCTAAGCCAGTATTAGAGAGAGGACCGCCCAATTCCCTGCATGCCTTCATCCAGGCTGTCAAACCTTTAGACTTCCATGGAGTTATTGCTTGTCGGCACTCTCTAGTACACTGCTCAAATATGAGCTGTTGTATCAGGGGCATAGCGGTATCAGGATCCCCAAATATTCTGCCTGCAGCCTCCATCATTCTGGCTACAAAATCTGAGAAAGGCTCTGTAGACCCTTGGACAATCTTTGTCAGATTACCTGATACTTCCCCTTTATTTGGTAAGGCCTTCCATGCTTTCACTGCCATAGCATTTATCTGTGCATATACTTGTGGTGGATATGCTGTCTGATTGTTCAGCCATTGGCCCCACCCCATTAACATATCAAGGCTCCATGCAGCCTGACCTTGAGCTGCATTTTCTCGAGCCTGCTGTTGAGCAAATTCTGTATATAAGGACTTCCAATCAAGGTATTGTCCCATGGACAGGCAGGCCTTCACAAGAGACATCCAGTCTGTCGGTGTCATGGCTGAGTTAGTAAGCCTTTCTATCTGCGCCTGAGTAAAAGAGGCATTGACACCATATGTCTGCACAGATTCAGATAAATTTTTGAGAATCTTAAATTCTAGGGGCTCATAAGACCTCACATGATTAGCATCCTCAAAGACAGGGAAGGCGGCTGCTGCCTCCCGCCAGGTCTTGGGACAAAATGTACAGGATGACTTTGGAGCTGTCCAGCCCTGTGCACCTTCTTGTTCCGCATAAGGCGGCGCACTCGGTTCTATCCTGTCTGCCCTGTCCCACCCTGCTTCCACTTTTTTCTTGCTAGGTGGCTTCTTCTTCCTTTTGGCTATAATATCCTCCATCTTAGCTAGCAGCCCTTGTACTGCCTCTTCTAATTCTTCTATTTCATCCTCTGAGCTATCCTCTGACCCTGAGTTCAGGCTTGGGTATAGCCCTGGTAACTCTCCCTTTTCTCTCTCTTTTGACTGTCTTGAGTTGGTAGATCGAGTCTCTGACCGCATCTCTTTCACTTGCTCTAACACCTCCGTTGTTGCTTGAATGGCAGGAACACACTCCTCACTAGTCAAGCAGGTTCGAATAACCCTCCAGATCCCTCGCACCCCCGTCTTTCCCTTTTTGTCCTGTAGAGTACCCTCCTCCCATGCTCGGTCCAGATCCCTTCCTAACTTATCCCAGCAGGCTAATGACAGGTTTCCTGACACTGCAAACCACGGAGCCACCGCTTCCACCTCGCTAAGAAATTGAGCCAAAGCTCGATCTTTAAATTTCAAGCCCTTACTATCAAGAAGCTCATGAAGAGCTACCTTCACTGGGCAAGACGGCGAGGTCCCCATTTTAGTGGCTACGCTTGCGGCGCACCAAAACCACAGCTAAGAAAAGGATCCCTCTTGGACTTTCACTTTTATTCGCCTCCTTCCAAGGACCTTAACAAATGCCGCCTCCTTCCGAGGACCTTAACAAATGCCGCCTCCTTCCGAGGACCTTGTCTGTTGATGGGCCCCACTTACCGGCCACTTACCGATCGATCGCCCTGTCTGTCCCTGGTTCTGGAACTCCGGGAACTCACGCAGAGAAGCTCCCCGTACGGGCCACCAATTGTGCCGTGCCGACCACCCTGACCAGCAGGGAAGAAAGACTAGCACACCAGTTCCTTCCAGAGACAGTTTTACTCAGGAATTGCCTTTCAGTTACAAGATCAAGGGGTGTGCCCCCGTGCCTCCCGTGAGTGCAGCTTAAGTAGCCTCCAGTGGACTGCCCATCAGCCCATACTACGTTTTGCTCCACCATAGGTTCACACTCATGACGAGAGATCAGGCTACCGGCAAAGTGCAACCTCCTCACCAAATAAGGACTTCTTCCCCCAAGAGGGCTAAGGCAGTAGGCACCATCTTTAGGGCGCAGCAGAAGCTTTCCACAAGTGACCCTAAAACTTCCACCAGAAAACTCCTAAACCTGATAAACAACTTTAGCAACGTGGCTGGATATAAAATCAACTCAAACAAATTAGTAGCCTTCCTCTACTCAAAGGATAAACATGCTGAGAAAGAAATTAAGGAAATGACACCCTTCATCATAGTCATAAATAATATAAAATACCCTGGTTGGACTCCAACCAAGAGAGTAAAAGATCTGTTTGACAAGAACTTCAAGTCTCTGACGACAGAATTAGAAGAAGATCTCTGTAGATGGAAAGATCTCTGATAATCATGGATTGGCATAATTAATATAGTAAAAATGGCCATCTTGTAAAAGCAATCTACAGATTCAATGCAAAATTGAAATCAAAATTCCAACTCAGTTTTTCATATAGTTAGAAAGAGCAATTTTCAAATTCATTTTGAACAACAAATAATCCAGGGTAGCTAAAATTATTCTCAACAATAAAAGGACTTCTGGGGGAATCACCATTTCTGACCTCAAGCTGTATTACAGAGCAATAGTGATAAAAACTGCATGGTATTGGTACAGAGACAGGCAGGAAAATCAATGGAATAGAATTGAAGATCCAGAAATGAACCTACACACCTATGATCACTTGCTCTTTGACAAAGGAACTAAAACAATACAGTGGGGAAAAGATGGTGTTTTCAACAAATGGTGTTGGTTCAACTGGAGGTCAGCATGTAGAAGAATGCAAATTGATCCATTCTTATCTCCTTGTTCAAGCAGATCAAGGACCTTGGGATAAAAACAGATACACTGAAACTGATAGAAGGGAAAGTGGGGAAGAGCCTCAAACACATGGGCACAGGGGAAATTTTCCTGAAGAGAACACCAATGGCTTATGCTCTAAGATCAACAATAGAAAAATAGAACCTCATAAAAATGCAAAGCTTCTATAAGGCAAAGGACACTATCAATAAGACAAAATGGCAACCTACAGATTGGAAAAAAGATCTTTACCAATCCTAATCTGACAGAGGGCTAATGTTCAATATATTCAGAGAACTTAAGAAGTTAGACTTCAAAAAAACAAATAATCCTATTTTTAAAATGGGGTAGAGAGCTAAACAGAGAATTCTCAACTGAGGAATATCAAATGGCCAAAATCATCTAAAGAAATGTTCAATGTCCGTAGTCATCAGGGAAATGCAAATGTAACCAGCCCTGAGATTCTACCTCACAGCAGTCAGAATGGCTAAGATCCAAAACCCAGATGACAGCGGATCCTGGTGAGGATATGGAGAAAGAGGAACACTCCTCCATTGTTGTGAGATTGCAAACTGGGACAACCATTCTTAAAATCAGTCTGGCAGTTCCTCAAAAAATTGGACACAGTATTACCTGAGGACCCAGCTATGCCACTCCTGGGCATATACTCCAAGGATACTCCAACATATAACTAAGACTCATGCTCCACTATGTTCATAGCAGCCTTATTTATAATAGCCAGAAGCTGGAAAGAACCCAGGTGTCTTCCAACAGAGGAATGGATACAGAAAATGTGGTACATATACACAATGGAGTATTACTCAGCTATTAAAAACAATAAATTCGTGAAATTCTTAGGCAAGTGAATGGAACCAGAAAATATCATCCTGAGTGAAGTAACTCAGTCACAGAAGAACAAACATCATATTCACTTACTAATAGTGGATAACAGCCCAAAAGCTTGGAATACCCATAATTCAATTCACAGACCACATGAAGTTCAAGAAGAAGGAAGACCAAAGTGTGGGGTCTTCGGTCTTTCTTAGAAATGGGAACAAAATACTCATGGGAGCAAATATGGAGACAAAGTGTGGTGGAGATACTGAGGAAAAGGCCGTTCAGAGACTGCCCTACCAGTGGATCCATCCCATATACAGTCACCAAACCCAGACTATATTATGAAAGCCAAGAAGTACATACTGACCAGAGCCTGATAAAAAGAAAACCTGGAAGTGCAGAAATGTGTAAACAAAATAATTTATGGAGGCAGGTTAAGAGTAGAAAATGTATTGGTAAGTTCATTTTGCTTTACACTGTCAGAAAGTCACAAATGAAGTTGACATGACATTCTCTTGGGAATACATGGATGAGGGGAAGCACAGGACATCAATGATAAATTGGTTCAGGAATGCACTGCTTGAGTTCTTTGTATATATTGGATATTAGCCCTCTATTGAATGTAGGATTGGTAAAGATCTTTTCCCAATCTGTTGGTTGCCCCTTTGTCCTATTGACAGTGTCCTTTGCCTTACAGAAGCTTTGCAATTTTATAAGGTCCCATTTGTCAATTTTTGATCTTAGAGCATAAGTCATTAAACTCCAGACAACCAAATAACCCTATTAAAAATGGAGTACAGACTTAAACAAAGGATTCTCAACTGAGGAAACTTGAATGAACAAAAAACACCTAAAGAAATGTTCAATATACTTAGTCACCAGGAAAATAGAAATCAAAACCACCAGCCTGGGAGCACATAGGAAGGTACCTATGGCTCCAGCTGTATATGTAGGGGAGGATGGCATTGTAGGGCATAGGTGGAAGAGGAAACCCTTGGCTCCATGAAGGCTGGAGGCTGAGTGTGGGGAAATCGTGGGTGGGGAGGTAGGAGGGGAGGTGGGGACATATCCTCATAGAAGCAAGAGGAGGAGGATGGTATAGGGGGTTCCTGTGTGGGGATGAATGAGGAAAGGGAATTACATCTGAAATGTAAATAAAACATCCAATAAAAAAGAAGAAAAAAGTTTAACAAGAGGGAAAGTTCAAGTGAAGGTGTTTCAATTACACTTAGAATGGGAAAGAAAATAATCACAGGAGGCAGAGGGAGTGAGGAATTTCAGTAGGAGAGTATGAGCGGGAGGGAAAAAGGGGAACAGGATCAGGTATAGCAGGAACAGAAGAGAAGCCCAGAGTTCTAAGAGAATTAAAGAAAATATGCAGCATCTGGAGGTTTGATGTGGAAGATAACCTCTAAAAAGTCCCAGAGACCTGCAATATGAGAGACTCCCAGGACTCAGTGGGGTTACTTTAGTGCGCATATTTGTTTAAGAATTTTACCTGAACTTCTCCCCCATCTGCTCACTTACCCATAGTACTTTGTGTGTGTGTGTGTGTGTGTGTGTGTGTGTGTGTGTGTGTGTGTGTTTAACTCAAAATCATTTTATGGAGTGTAAATATTCTTGGAGATATAGCCTTCCACTGGAGCATGGTTGAGTTACTTTTCAGAAGCTATACTTGTAGAGGAAATTGACACTTCTTTCAGTAACCAAGCATTTCCAATAGGTCCTCTGGCTTCAAGATGGGTTGAGTTGTGTATGCCTCCCAATTACTATTTTATATGTGCAGTTGCCCTGCTTTGTTCAGAAAACACCCTTTAGTCATCTACTGCCTCTGGCTGTTACACTTAATACATTTACATACTGAAAAGGGTACACTTCTGTAGGGCATGTAGGACCATTCTACCTGACAAGCATAAGAACTGGTAAAGTTGAGTGAGATTAAATCCTAGGAATCTGAGAGATATGAGAATGGCAGTTTCTGGTCTCTGTACCTGTTCTGGAACAAGTAACCACACACCCAACCAAGAGGACAGTGGGTACTCAGTCACATAGAATAGCTCCTGGCATTCTTCTCCATATTAACATGTTGGCTTAACAATTTCAAATCCTAATTTTAATAAGGGATCTTAAATTATTTAACCTCTCTTCTGGCCCACCACCTACCAGAGGTAGTGGAAAAGAAAGGTTATTAGGATACAGGGAAAGTAAACCTGTTTAGAAAAAGTTTTTTGGAACAAATCCAGTCTGCATTGTCAGCATGCCAGCAGACCAGTTCAGTAGTGTCAGGATAGCAAACATGAATCAGCAGTGGTGGTATTACACAGCAGAAATCCCTAGGCCTCCACTGAATTGGAATGAGTCAGTGGGAGTAAAAAAGACAAGCAGGGATACCAGGAGAAGCTTTCTGCTATGCCTCCCTGAACAAGGTGAAGATCAGTGGAGTTGAAGACTCAAGACCAACAAAGCCTTGCAAAGCTAGCTATCAAGCCTCCCAACATTGTCGAGTCCTATTTATGCTCCCTCCAAACATTACATGTGTTCTACTCATCTTGCCTCAGCAAACATCATTTGACATGACTTTACAAAGAAACCAGAAGTTGCCGCTTCACTAATGAGGTATCTAGGTAGCCTTGAGCCTTCAGCCAATCATCTTCCTTCCTGGGTTTTCTCTCCCTCTTCCCTCAAGGGTTCACCCCTAATAATGTCCATGTCCCACATCCATTCTCTGTCCCCTTCCCCCAGCCTTGAGCAGGCCAAAACAGCTGTTTACCACAATAAACCAAACAACAATAAGACCTAGGAGGTGTTGCTGGCCTTGGAGACCTACAGTCTGCCACAGGAGTTGAGATGAATAGACTGCCTGCTGAGCTTTCCTGAAACACCTCCAGCCTGCGATTAAGGATGCACACCCCTCACCCATGCTGCTGGGATGAAGTGAAGAAGAGACTCTTCTTGTAAGGTTGGGGTTTTCCCCTTTTTATTTGAAAGGCAAACAATAAACATCTCAAGCCTTGATCAGAGAACTTTGTCCTGGCTTCAACTCTTCACACCCTCCTGTCCCTTCTCCATTCCCAGCCTCTCTTTCAGGTGAACCTTGTTGACTGTGGCTTCTTGCAGCTACAGAATGGCACCAAATCTGGGGCCTGAGTACAAGAGACCAGCTGAGGAACATTGTCTTTGGTAGAGCTCTATGGGAAACGGAAGAAGAAGGAGAGTATCCTTCACACTTGGTAAGTAGCGAACAATTTCGATACTAGTGCTAGTTATGGTTATTTTTTGAGGGCCGTGTTTGCAGGAAGTGTGTTTATCAGAGATATGGTCTAGGTGGAATAAGTGTTAGCCCGGCACCGATTTTACCTAAGAGCTGACAACGAATTACAGGTCAGGAGAATTCCAAAGGGGCATTTGCCTGCAGCCTGCAAGAGCTGCTCCAGGTGGGAGGAGCAGGGTTTTCAAATAGTATGTTAGAAAAATTCTTGGCAGAAATAAATTCATACTGCCCATGGTTCCCACAAGAAGGAACTTTGAATAAGAAAATCTGGGAAACAGTTGGAGAAGTTTTAAGAACCACCAAGGCAGATCCTAACACCCTCTGTCTTTGGGAGCTCGTAAAAGATCTTATTGATAATAAAATAGATAAAGAGACCTTGGAGGCATTAGCCACTGCCTAGGCACAGCTTGAAGGGTTCCAAGAATGCCTATCAGAGAGTGCTTTTACAAGAAGGGGCACTCTCAACTCTAAATCAGAGAACTGTAGACCTAGTACATCTTTTACAGCTCAGATAAAAGAAATTGGAGATTCTGATGATGAATCAGATCTAGAGGGAGGAGCTTATTTAAAAGAAAGGGCTTCCAAATACCACGAGGATTGCCCCCCCTATGCACCTTCCGCTCCACCTGTGGTCCTTGATGCAGCAGAAGCTGCCCAGATGGGCATGAAGGTATATAAGTTAGAGATAGAAATTAAGCTGCAGAAATTGACTAACGGGCTACAGGAGTTAAAGTGTCTGTCAGGTGTGAAAAAGAGTGATGATTCTGAGATGCGTCAATCACCATTAAAAAGAGCTGTATATCAGGCCTGCAGGGATGGGCAAGATACATCTGACATGTTAGCTTTTCCTGTGGTTGATGTAATTGACCAGCAGAACAGAAGAACTAGACAATAACAGGCATTGGAGTTTAAAGTGATAAAAAGAATTGAAAATTGCAGTGTCACAATACGGGCCTACGGCTTCCTTTACACAAGCTTTATTGGATACTGTGGTAGAATCAAATTTAACACTCTAAGATTGGAAAACTTTATGTAAGGCTATTTTGTCAGGAGGAGATTACTTGCTTTGGAGCTCAGAATGGCATTGAAGACCCCCATACTCAGGAGACCCTTCCTCAAGCCTGCAGATCGCGACCACCCAAAAATCACAAGAAACCATACCTGGATGCAATCAGCAGAGGTTTATTAGGGGAGGAGCCGGCGGTCAAAAACGACAAGCTCTTTAGCTCCAAGAGCAGGGTTTTTGGCCCTGAGTGATGGGTACTGGGGTCTTTTAAAGAGCAAAACCACAAACCAGGGGAGTGGGGAGGGGGTAAGAGGTTGCCAAGGATATATAACATGAGAATAGTGATACATTCCAAAGAAACCCACCCTAAAAGGTTAATAGCCATGGAAATTACCCAGTACAATCATTTTCTCAAAAATGTGGTTTCACCAAGTCACTGCCCTACCTTGTCATTTATCAACTATTTATTCTCACTAGCTCCAGCTGTAAAGCCACAGTCCTGTCATTGTGTTTTTACCACCTGTATGACTTTCACTCCTTACAGCCAGTTCCTGGAACTGGCCTGGCTTGTTTCAGAGAAAATTTTCCATGTCCCTAAAAGAACTTGAAAGGCATCTATATATGTATATATTCTATAAAAATGATTTTTATAATTTTTCATTCTTCAATTCCCCATTTCCTCTAATGACAGTTTTTAATCATAAAAACTTAGATTTTAGTATCATCATAATCGTCATTTTCTTGACCTAAAGTCCAATATTGATGTTGCAGTACTAAAAGTTGAACAGCACTTATTCTCTCTCTAACAAAAGTTACTAATCTATTTAAAATGCAAGGGCCTATGGTTAAAAGCAAAAGTAAAATCACAAGAGGTCCAGCAAGGGAGGATAACAGGGTTCTCAACAAAGGGGACTTATTGAACCAACTTTCAAACCAGTTCAGCTGTTCCTCTCTATCTTTCTGTCTCTGGTCTAACCTTAACATTCTTCTCTTAGAGCAACACACTTCTTTAAGAAACAGCAAGTCTAGTCCTCTTAGCAGCACCTGTCTCTATAGCCATTCTTAGTCTCAATGTAACAGCTAGGGTCAAGGAAAACAGGCTCTCTGCAAAAGCGTCTAGGGTGTATCTCAAACTCAGTTCAAGAGTACCTGCGGGAACTAGCTGGAGAAGTACACAATAATCTTTGACTGCAAGCTCACCATTTATCAATCTTAGGAACTAAGTATCTGTTAGCAGGGCTTTTTGGGCCCTATTCTATTGACTAGGGGTTTCAAAACATTTTTTTTTTTAAAACTACTTTCAAAGTTGTCTTCTGACTTTTACACATTTTGTGGCACATAGCTGTCTACATACACATAAAATCACATATATAATAAAAAGAAATTGCAAAAAAGGAACAAATCTGTATAACTCTAGATTCACATTTCAACTTCAATCTTGTAATCACAAGCTGTCATTTAACCTTGGGTGTATACACACTAAGTCCCACCCTCCAAGGCAGCATTTTCCCTGTGCCTCTGGGGTGGTCTCAGGAGTCAAAGCCTGCTGCTCTTTAGCCTTGTAGAATAGCAGAAGACCTTGAGCTAAAGAGTAGGGGGTTGTTCAGGCATCTGGATCTTCTCCAATTGGCATCAGTCACAGGTGGTGATGGTGAACTTCAAGGAGTTCGGATGGTCCACAGCACCAGGAACAGTCTTTTAGTAGCCTGAAAAATCATTTCTCACACAAAATGGACATTCTGGGTATGGAACAAAGACAAGGGAACACTCTAGCCAGCGCCAGTTCCGGAGGGCAATTAGTTTTAGGGTTCTGTATATTCTCTCTACCTGTCCTGAGCTTTGGAGACAATATAAACAGTGGATCTTCAATTCCTGACTTACCTTAAAACTGCTCTCTGATCTAATTACCTAGGACACTTGAAACCTCGGGAAGGTCCCTATTCTAGGCTGTTTTCTCCTAGGTATTTCTTATTTACTCTAAATCTTAGTATTTCTCTGGCTCAAAACCTAAGGTCCCTTATACGCTTTAAGTCTCTTGGCTGCTTGGTTGCACTCATATCTTAAGAGTCCATCTGTGTATTTAGCCTGGTAAATCCTTTGCTTTCTGGGGAGTATAGTTCTCCCTTCTTGTGTGCGCCATTGTCTATTTTAGGCCCCAAACCTGGGAGGGCTCCTGTATCAAGCCACTTGATCTGTCCGGTTATTGCTTCAGGCTAGAGTCTCCTCCCTTGGTGTCCTGGGCAACAAATATTTACAGCTTCTGGTTTCATCAGGGTTTTCCTCTCTTGGCATATAGCCTTGCGGGCATGGGCTGTGGCAAAAGCATACCTGCTTGTTGACCCCAGGTTCCAAGGTTGCTCTCTGCACCGATGATCTCAGGGGTGGGGGAGTCAGTCCAGATGACATTTGTGTTCACCACAGTAGCGCTGGCTTGTCTCTGACCAGCATGGAGAAAACTGCTCCCGTCTGTAAAGCAGGTTACCTCAGCTCCTGGCTGAAGTCAGTCTTCTATCCGTTGAATTCTTGTCAGCTAGTTGCAGCCCAGGAAGTGTTGTATCTGGATGTCCATCCTAGGGGGTATCCCCTCAACCAGACAGGGGATAGGAGCAGCCTAGGATGACCATAAATGAATGGGATACCCAGCCCATCTCTTAGTCCACCATTTTCGGGTAGTTCATGAATACATTTTGACCCATTGGCCTGGAGGAAGCCCCTGTGTCTATCAAAAGTTGAGTGGCCCCATCTATCTCAATAGCCGTCTTCACACAGAGCTGTTATCTTCGCCACTTGGGGTGTTTTTCGAGGCCTGGGATTTTCTGGCCCTGGCTTCTATTTGTTAGGGCCCTCTTGGACCCTGAAGCTGGCTCCTTTACTTGCAATGCGCACACTGGTCTTTTTCAAAGAGTTTTATCTCTCTTTGATTGGAGTCCCTTTTTTCTGCTTTCTGTAAATTCTTTCCTGTCACCTTTCTCTTTCTTCACCTCTCTCTAGTCTCCTCTATTCCTCTCTATTCCTCTGGACTCACAGCAACTTATCTCTATTCTTTTCTTCTAGACTTACACTAAACCTTCTCTATTCCTCTTATCTATTCCTTTCTTTTAAATCTTCTCTCACTTGCTATTACCATCAATAATTTTAATATGTAGTATACTTCCTAAATCTTTCAATGACTTATCTTGTAGTCTCTAGCCTCTGGAGCCTTGTCTACACTGACAGAATGTCTCTATGAGCTAGTCTAGAAAGGCTGTGGGTAACTTATCTGATCTCTGCTTAACCTCATGTGTCCTGATCAAAATTAGTGGGGTCTCATGTAACCCTCTCTCTCAAGATCTGTCAGCGGGATCTGGCGTGGGCCTTTGGGTGTCCCTTACCTTCTGTCACATGAAGGTCTCAGTCACATCTGGTCCGAATTGACCCACTGCTGACCATGGCCTAATCAATTGATGGGGTCCCCATGTCTGAGGCTTCACTCCTGAAGACCAGAACCTACAAGGGTCTTGTGGAGAAAAGGCTTTTACCTTATTTATTGCTTTGAACTCTGTGTAGACTGATGCATTTGTGAGGCTGCATGACTGCTGTTCACATCACACTAGAGACCATAACCTAATTCAGTCTGCAAACAGTACCTTGTCCACAGGTGTAATGTAAGCTCACCTCTGAAGCTCTAAGAAAGAAACCAAATCAGAATGAATAGCCTTATCTGTAGCATTTCACAGCAAGGACTATTAAGATGTTGAAGGTTCACACAGTATTAACAATTTTTAAAAGGCAACTTGGGTAACATTTGACACATATTTGAATTTAACTTTTAACAAAATAGAAACTTTGGTCATAGTTCTATAAAAACCTTTTAAAGAGTTATTTCTGATTAGAATATTATTTTAGAAGTGATATATAACAAGAACAATAAAGTAAACATTTTTATGTCTAACATAAGAGCACAAGTCTTCACCACTTCTTCAATTTTATCTTGTCAGAACGCTCATCTTTGAACCAAATCTTAATGAAAATATCATATAAATAATGAAATTGACTCAAACAGTAATGGCTAGAAAATTTATCAAAACTGAAGGATATATATATATATATATATATATATATATATATATATATATATATATTTTCTGACTCAGGGCAGCCTATAACTTTTAAGCTGTAATTTTAGAAAAAAGCACTCCTTTACTTATTAAACTGGGAAAAATCATTATCAACTTCCTTATTACAGAAGCTAAAAAACTGCTGGCCCCCTTTTTTTCTGCTTTCTGCTGGTGCCCTTCTCCTAGCCACAGAGCAGGGCGAATTATCAGTTTTTCTTGTGTAAATCAAGACTGCCTCACAAGTAAGTTTTAAACTAAATTAAGTAAGCAGTTTTAACCAGTTCTTGTCTCTCTCTTTTTTTTTTTTAATAATTAACTCTCAGGTGAACAATCCTGCTGCTGCTGTTTGCCTAGCTGTCCTGGCTCCACTGCCAGGTTTTTTCTTTTTTTTTTTTTTTTTTTATCACCTGGGTTCTCATCTATCTTCATAGGGGGCAGGTGGAAAACCGCCGTTTTGTTGCACTAGTGACCTCAAGGTACCCAGTACAGCCAGGAATACCAAGCTAGGTAGCTGTTGCACACTGTTGCTGTGCTGGGGAACTACGAGTTGTCGCCCGCCAAGTGCGGGCTGGGTGAGGGCACCCTCCATGTGCTCTTACCTGAAGCATACCCTACATGCAGTAGGCGGGCTGTAGGAACACGAACCGCAGCTGCCCCTTATTAAAGGACCTGCCCCCCTTTCTGCAGCTGTATTCTTGTACCGGCGGCTTCATTCCTCTCTCTGCCGGCAATCATGTTACCTATTTTTAACTCAAGATGTTTAACACAGTAGATTAACAGCTAACACACAGATGATTTGCCAAGAAAAGACACACACATATAAAAAACAACACAAATAGCTCACCCCTCTCACGGGTGGTACATAAAACACAGATAGCTCACCCCTGCCACAGGTGGCACAAATAACACTTAACCACATTTGGTCACGACCCCAGATGGAGAAGGATTCCACGTCTTCTCCCCAAGTAGGAGCGCTCAGGCTCTTGACGGTCAGCTCCCCTGACCTTCTGGAAGGTCTCTCGCCTTCCCCCTGAAATCCAACGGTCAGATCCCCTGACCTTCTGGAAGGCCTCTCGCCTTCCCCCTGAAATCCAACAGTCAGATCTCCTGACCTTCTGGAAGGCCTCTCGCCTTCCAAGTAAGACTCCAATAACCAGACAACGCGGTCAGTCTTCACAGATTCAGATTTAACAAATTCAGACAACTTGGTCAGCCTATGCTGGACCAAGTCTACCAGATTTCTAACATGCCAGCAATGAACAACCCAAAAATAGACACACTGCCATGAGAGCATAACAACCACGGTGGCCATTTCTGACCTTTTCTCTCTAGTTTCATTGTTAACACACAAAAAGACTAACAAAAAAAAACGGTCTCAATTGCCAGTGCCAGCCAAGAGGGATTCCACGTCCTCCCCAGCACCTAGATGAACCCCCAAACATCTCTGGGGGTGCAGCAGCTAGGGACTCTCCAGCACGTCTGCTAATCACTCATTTGTCTCCTCTCAAAATGAGTGGTTTACTGCCCCTCACGAGACAGAAACAGCTGCCAGTCCAAACCGAAGTGCACTTTTCAGAAACCAAATAATCCAGACAGACGGGCACAAACAACTTAGAAACCAAATAACTTAAACAAACCTAGACAAAACAGCACACGATTTAGGCAACCCTAGCACATGAGAAATCAGATGATTTAGACAAAAGGTCACACAACAACCAGACAGAAAAAAACGCGGTGTCCCTTTACCTCCCAGCTTGGTTCTTGGATTAAGGTGGTCGCATATCCCGGACGAGTCCCCAAATGAAGACCCCATACTCGGGAGACCCTTCCTCAAGCCTCCAGATCGTGACCACCCAAAAATCACAAGAAACCATACCTGGATGCAATCAGCAGAGGTTTATTAGGGGAGAAGCCGGCGGTCAAAAACGACAAGCTCTTTAGCTCCAAGAGCAGGGTTTTTGGCCCTGAGTGATGGGTACCGGGGTCTTTTAAAGAGCAAAACCACAAACCAGGGGAGTGGGGAGGGGGTAAGAGGTTGCCAAGGATATATAACATGAGAATAGTGATACATTCCAAAGAAACCCACCCTAAAAGGTTAATAGCCATGGAAATTACCCAGTACAATCATTTTCTCAAAAATGTGGTTTCACCAAGTCACTGCCCTACTTTGTCATTTATCAACTATTTATTCTCACTAGCTCCAGCTGTAAAGCCACAGTCCTGTCATTGTGTTTTTACCACCTGAATGACTTTCACTCCTTACAGCCAGTTCCTGGAACTGGCCTGGCTTGTTTCAGAGAAAATTTTCCATGTCCCTAAAAGAACTTGAAAGGCATCTATATATGTATATATTCTATAAAAATGATTTTTATAATTTTTCATTCTTCAGCATGATACTAGTAAGAAAACCGCCATGATGAATGCTCAGGCAGGTAATGCAGATTGGGATCTTAACATGCTTCTAGGAGAAGGTCAATATGAAGGTAATGCTAATCAGGTTGAGCTGCCCACAGGCGTGTATGCACAAATTGCAATGGCTGTCCTCTGTGGTTGGAATCAACTACCTACTAGAGGGGATCTTAGTGGGAATTTATCCAATATTAAACAGGGTCCTGATAAATTATTTCAGGAATTCATTGACAGGCTGCTAGAATTTTTGGAGATCCTCAGTCAGGAATTCCTTTTGTTACACAGTTGGATTATGAAAATGCTAACGCAGCTTGCCACCCAGCTATCAGGCCTTACAAATCAAAGACAGATTTACATGGATACATCCCCATCCATCCTTGTGCTAAAATTGGGCCCTCATACAATCAGGGTCTGGCCATGGCTGCTGCTTTTCAAGGGACCACTATACAAGCAAGATAAAAGATGTTTTAAATGTGGAGATTCACACCATTTTAAAAATGACTGTCCCAAAAAAAAAAAAAAAAAAGGGCATGAACAAACTATCAGGTCATATGTCAGAAACTTGTCCGAGGTACAAGAAGGGTAATCATTGGGTTAAGGAGTGCACATGTAAAACATAATCAGGGCTGTCCCTTGTCAGGAAATGAGTTTCAGGGCCAGCCCTAGGCCCCCAAGAATCTATAGCCAACAGCTTATGGGGGCATGAAGCTGTTGCCAAGCCAGGGAAAACTACTTCAGAACTTATTAGAACAACCCCAGGAAGTGCAGGACTGGCCCTCAGTTCCACTACTTATGTGGTACTGACGCCAGAAATGGGAGTTCAGATGCTGCCCATAGGAGTTTTTGGGCCCTTGCCTCCAGGAACATGGGGATTACTTTTGGGCCAAAGCAACAATATTGTAAAAGGATTGCAAATTTATCCAGGTGTTATAGATAATGATTATGAGGGACAAATTAAAATCATGGCCATTTCCCCCAGGGCGTTATAACTGTGCCTGCTGACAAAAGAATTGCTCAACTTGTTTTGGTTCCATTGCATTTGCTTCCTTCCAAATTTGTTAAGAATGAGAGAGGACAGTATGGCTTTGGTTCTTCTGATGTGTATTGGGTTCAATCTATTACTAGCAAGAGACCTAATCTTAAATTAATAATTGAAGGAAAAGGGTTTGAAGGACCAATGGACACAGGAGCTGACGTAACAATTATTAGAGGACAAGAATGGCCTTCAGCCTGGCCTTTGTCTGATACTCTCACTCACCTTCAAGGAATTGGTTATGCCAATAACCCGAAACAGAGTTCTAAACTTCTAAATTAGAGAGATGAAGAAGGTAATTCAGGACAAATTCAGCCCTATGTGATGCCGAATTTGCCTGTCACCCTCTGGGGAAGGGATCTTTTGTCACAGGTGTGTCTTATGATATGCAGCCCTAATGAAGTAGTGACAAATGCTAAGACAAAGATTTTTGCCTGGCTGAGGACTAGGGAAAGAAGGGCAAGGTACTAAAACTTTTGAAATGCCTAAGTCTCATTCTGACACTAGAGATTTGGGGTATTTTCCATAATGGCCACTGTCTTGCCTGCATCCCACACTAATAAAATTCAATGGCTTAATAATGTTCCAGTGTGGGTTGATCAGTGGTCTTTGTCTAAAGAAAAAATAGAAACTGCTTCATTGCTTGTGCAGGAGCAATTAGAGGCAGGACATATGGTATAATCTCAGTCACCTTGGAACACTCCAATATTTGTTATCAAGAAAAAGTCTGAGAAATGGTGATTGTTACAAGATTTAAGAAAGGTTAATGAAACCATGGTACCTATGGGAGCTCTACAATCTGGGCTTCTTCTATCTCCAGTAGCCATTCCTAAATGATATTATAAGATAATAGTAGATTTGAAAGATTGTTTTTTCACTATTCCCTTGCATCCTCAGGACTACAAAAGATTTGCTTTCAGTGTTCCTTCTGTTAATTTTAAAGAGCCAATGAAAAGGTATCAATGGGTAGTTCTTCCTCAGGACATGGCTAATAGTCCTACATTATGTCAAAAATTTGTAACACAAGCCACTGAGCCTGTAAGATGGCAATGGCCAATGATGTACATCAGTCATTACACAGATGATATTCTTTTAGGAGGGAAAGATCCTCAGGACTTGCTTTTATGTTATAGAGATTTACAACAGGCATTAGCTGATAAAAGATTACAAATAGCTCCTGAAAAGGTACAAACTCAGGAGCCTTATAATTATTTAGGCTTTAGGCTTGCAGATCAAGCTTCTTGTCCCCATAAGATAATTATCTGCAGGGACAGTTTAAAAACTTTAAATGATTTCCAAAAGTTGTTAGGTGATATCAATTGGCTTCATCCCTATTTAAAGCTTACAACAGGGGAATTGAAACCTTTATTTGATATTCTCAAAGGGAATGCTGATCCTATCTCCCCTCAATCCTTAAACCCAGAAAAATTGTTGGCCTTACAACATGTAGAAAGAGCCATTGAAGAACAATTTGTTACTTACATAGAATATTCCTTACCTTTACATTTGTTAATTTTTAATACAACTTATACACCTACAAGATTGTTGTGGAAGAGGGCTCCCCTCATGTAGATACATTCAAAGATATCCCCTAAACATAACATCTTACCATATTATGAGGCAGTAGCCCATATGATTATATGTGGAAGAAAACAGACATTTGTTGCGGTAAATCTCTTGTCCATAGGAAGTCCATAGAAGAAAAGACACAAGTCAATAAATATCAAATGAATGCTGCATGCCTAGACTGGGCAGATTTACCATTAAACTACACTATTCCCTGGCTAAGAGAGCTCTTAACAACTTGCGTTTTCCTAGGTGAAGGTCTTCTTCGTCTTCTCTCCTTCCACCAACTGCCCACTCTTTCAACTCCAACGGCTCTTCTTTTCTTATCCTCTGGCTCCTCCCACTCCTTTTCCACTGCCCAATCACTGGCTGTAGCCTTTATTTAACAAATTTGATTGGACAGAAGGTTTACAAGATTCACTCCTCCTTTGCAGCCCCTCCCAGGAGTGGAAATACCATGACAACAAGAGGCTAGGGCTATCCACCACATTTCCCCCATTTTGTCCAATAAAAAAATTTTTTTTCACATATTAATTGAACACTAACTATAAAACCATGTTGTGATTGTTAAAGAACAAGATAAACCTAATACCCAGTCCATCATTTTTGTTAACTAAATAGAACCTTGCCATCTCTCTCAATTAAAAAACAAAAAACAAAAAACAAAAAACAAAAAAAAAAAAAACAAAAAAAACCTTAGTTCTGAACCTGGCTTATGTCCTGTCTTCAGAATGAATAGCATCTGAAAATCATCCTCTCAAAGTAAATAGCCTGGGTTGGCTGTGAGATTATAAATCTTCAACCCCATCAGAAATCCAGAATGACTCAGTTAAATAAAGATATGGGAAGCACAAAGCATGGCTTCTAAAACTCAACCAATTTAAATAGACCACTGAACATCTAGACAGTTCTTTATTTCAAAACGTTGGAGCATCTGGTCCTCAGCCTTCTGGCCCAGGATCATCTGACAGACCTAGTAATGCAGAATTACTAAGGGCCGATTACTCTGTCTTGGCAGATATAATCAGTCGACTATTCCACAAGTGTGTTTCTTTTTTGCACAATATTTCGTCTGTAGATGAAAAGAGGCAATTCTTGCCTAGTGGCTGTCACACCACAACTGGAGTAACTCCAAAGATGCTCAATTTCTTCTTAGAATCCAAGACTGGGAAACTGTCAGGATCAGATAGGTCTCCAATAAAATAAATGTTTATATAAGAATGTTTGTAACGTCAATTCTATGGATTTCTGACATTTTTGAAAATCAACTATGTAAGGCGATCTGAACAGTTGTCTGTTAATTCCTTTCCATTATTTCCAATTAAAATCTAGAAAACATCCTAACAGTAAGCAATGAGCCATGCAATTACCATAGGCCTCTGACTCACAAGCCAACCATCTCAAATCAGGTGTTTTTTTTTTTTTTTTTTTTTTTTTTTTTTTTTTAAAAAGGACTGGGTGTAAACCTTGTATTTCTAAATAAGATATATAGGCACAATGCCTACATGAGAGTAATATATTAAACCCACTTTTGTATTAATAAGAAACTCACACCAGTGAAAACCCTAAATTTGTATAAAATAAATTCCATATCAATGTAAGAGATTATAATTTCAACCTTGTAACTATCATAAAGATTTCTTACCAATGTAAGATATAGCTAATATATATATATATATGTATATACATATACATATATATATATTATTTTTATTTTTTTAAACTGGGTCTAAGCTTTGTATTTCTAAATGAGTTATACAGGCACAATGCCTATATAAGAGTAAAATATTAATCCCACTTAATTCCTGAGATTTAGCTCTCTAATTCCCTTCCTGTCTGAAGCTACATTTGTAAAGTATTCCTTAAATTACAACACATGTATAATTTACAAAGTAACCAGAACCATCCACCCCAACATAAGGAACTGGGGCGATGATCTCCTTTTGTCTGCTTCCAGCTGAATTGGGGCGAAGAATTCCCATCTGGGGGCCCAAAAGGAAATAGGAAAATTGGCTTAGTCAAAGGAGAGCTAGCTGGCATCATTTGCCTTGAAGTCACTGTGTACTGAGAAAGTTCATAGCTTAGCTGACACCATAACTGTTACAGTCAGAAAGGCTGGACAGGCAAGCTAGCTGTTCTGGAAAAGTTCTGGAAGCAAGTCCTTAAAGGAAGCAGCTTCGATGCAGTTGCAGTAGAATCAAGTACGAAGCTGGAATAGGAGGTCCCAGAAACTCAGCATCCCCGAGTATAAATCATGCTAGGACTGAGTTTCTCTTCTTTCATCCTGTAACATATAAAACTTAAAAGCAACAGGTAGTTTTATAAAAACATTCACGTGGAACATGTACGGCACACAGCTTTGTCAATGAAGATCAATAAAGAAAGGCCACTGCCCTCTTCAGGTTAGTTTGATTACTTAATCAAACTATATATAACTTATATACATGCCCTCATAAAGGATGGCATGTATTAAGTCATGAGAAATTATTACCCAATTAAATGTTCTTGGCTTAGTATTGACATTTTAGTCCCAGCCAGTTAAGTCCATATAAGAGACATAACACCATATATACATCACCCATTTGGTTGGTTGAGTTAGTCTCCCTTTTCTTCTGTGTCAAGAGGTCTTCAGGGGGTCTCCCTTTGTCATTTCTGATCATTATCAACTTGGAAGGAACCCACAGCTTTTCTTTTCCTGTGGAAACATGAACATAACCTCTCCCCCAGCGTAACACATTTCCCACTTTCCATTCTGACGTAATAATATCCTTAATATAAACAGGTTGATTTAGTTCAGTAGTTTTTTCCACCATCCAATGTCTCTCAGCAGCTGTGGTGTTTTGTTCATTAATATTCAAAAAATTTAAGTTTAATAAAGCAATATATAATCCATCTTTGGAAGTTCTTATTGATTCCTTTTGCCTATTAAGCATCTCCTTTAGAGTTCGATTAGATCTCTCCATTTTTAGGCACTCTTCCTTCTTCTGCTCAAGAGCAATTTCTAAGGTCTTGAGCCGTGAGTCCTTTTTTAGTCCTGAGGAAACCAGGGAAGAAACATGCTCTTTGAGATCCAAGAGAGAAGTCTCCTTCTCTGAGAGGTCTCCTTGCAATAGGCTGACTTTTTCTTTCAATAAGATCTTTTCTGCAGGTTTCAATCTCCTCTTGCTTCTCTCGCTCATCTCTGTCCCCCTGCTCCTTTAAACGTTCAATTGTCTGATCTTTGTCTGCAAGAGCCTCCTTCAGCATTGTCAGAGCTGTGTCCATGTTAGTTGTGTCCACCTGCAGAGACTTGACTTGCTCTTTCAAGCTGCTCATCTGCTTCTCTTTATCTCTTAGTTGTTCTTGAAGATTTTCTATCTTCTTCTGGAGAACATTGACCATTCGCTCCTTCGTGTCCAGCATGTCCTTGAGGTCGTGTATCTCTCCAGTTTGTGTGCCCTTCTCCTCAGTCATAACTGGTCTCAGAACATCTGTTTTTGAAGCAGTAACATTTAATTGTCCTGAGGAAGAGAATTCTCTCTTTCTTGCATTGGGGCCTGCGAGAGGCCCCCCTGGAAGTTTTTTGGCAGGGTATTGCCCCATTTGTCTGTTGTTGCTCTACAATCCTTAATCAGATGTCGGCCTTTGCCACATCTTTGACAAATTCCAGACAGCTTAGGCCCCCATTTAGTATTATTTTTATTTGTCCTGTTGTCATTTCTGAGATGACCCCATTTACCACAATTAAAACATTTGAAATCCTGGGTCAACTCTAGGTTACTAGTTGCAGCTTTTCCTATTACAGACATATCAGCTGAGTGAGATCCAACATCAGCTGTGTATCTAATCCATTCACCTATTGATGCTGACCTTGCCCTCAGTGGTCTGATTACTTCCTTGCATTCAGCAGTTGCATTTTCAAAGGCTAAAGACTCAATTATTGCCTTACTTGCTACTGAATCTGATATACTCCTTTCAACAGCTGAGGTTAGCCTTTGTAAAAAGTCAGGGAAGGTTTCTTTTGGCCCTTATATGACTTGAGTAAATGGTTCAAGTCTCTTCCCGGATTCTGCAACTTTGTCCCAGGCATTTAAGGCTGACAATCTACACAATGCCAGAGTTTCTTCATCATATACAGCCTGCACCTCTAGTTCAGCAAAACGACCTTCACCAAGCAGTTGGTCTATGGAAATCTCTCTTCCTCTGACTCTATTTTGTTGTGCTATCTCCCTCGCCTCATCTCTCCACCATGCAACCCATTGTAAATTTGCGGCAGGTTCTAATATAGCTCTTGCCATATCTTTCCAGTCTTGGGAAATTATTCTATTTTTAATAGCCCAAGAAGTCAGAATTTGTTTAACAAATGGTGAGTGCATACCAAAATTAGTGACACTCTCCTTAAATTTTCTCAGATCTAACACGTCCACAGGTTGCCATTCAAATTCCTCATAACTCTGTGGGTAAACAACATTTGGAGGTCTTTGTTGTACAGTAACCAGATAGACCGAGGTGTGTTTTCTAATAACTGTTGGTTGACTTTCTCTATTTACTTCTGTCTTAACCTCAGTATTTTCCTCAGCTGAAAATTTAAATTCCCCCCTTAAGGTTTGTATACATGCTTCATGTGTTTCTTTATATTGTAATTGTTTCCATTCTTTATTATTTTCTATCTGTTTCTCCATCTGATCTGTGAGCTGTTGTATGCTCTGTTTAATCATCATTTCTAGCTCCTGTCTCCCAGTTTCATTTTCATCTTTCTGTCTCTTATTCTGATCTATAATTTCTTGTGTCTTCAATTCATTATTTTCTATCTGTTTCTCCATCTGATCTATTAACTGCTTTATCTTCTGTTCAATTATCCTTTTAATCTCCTGTCTCTCACTTTCATTTTCATCTTTTTGTTCCTGTAACTTCTGTTCTAAGCCCTGCTTCCATTCCTCATTTTTTTCTATCTGTTTCTCCATCTGATCTGTGAGCTGTTGTGTGCTCTGTTTGATCATCTTTTCTAGCTCCTTTAACTTCTGTTCTAAGCCCTGCTTCCATTCCTCATTATTTTCTGTTTACGAATCTCATCTCTATCCTGTACCAAAAGTTCTATTGTTTCTTGTAATCTCTTTTCCAAGGCAAAGAATTTTTTATCTAGAGCTTTGTCTTTTGAGAAGACATAGTATATCAAAAAATAAATATTGCAATACTGATAAATAATAAAGTGTTCCCTAAGTTGATTCCTGTCAAACCATTTGAAATATCATCATATAAAGCCCAAAAGATATCCATTGTTTTTGTCATCTTTAAGTATCAAAATATGTTTCTTTTTTATATCAAAAAAAATATCAGGGTTGAAGCCCTCAATTCACTGTTTTTACCTGAAAACTACCTTGCAGACAGTTATGTTCTAGGATTACCAGTCCCTCCTTACAATTTATTACTATAACCTTTAACTATTTATCTGTTTGGCTCTCTTGACTAAGAGTAGCCTGCAATTTACTTCTCGAAACTTTAAAGCCTTTTTCATCTATTTATCCATTTCTATTCACCTTTTTTTTTCTCTTTACTATGACCTATTGGTC
This sequence comes from Arvicanthis niloticus, assembly GCF_011762505.2. NCBI lineage: Eukaryota > Metazoa > Chordata > Mammalia > Rodentia > Muridae > Arvicanthis > Arvicanthis niloticus. The sequence continues at coordinate 117,509,204 of NC_047658.1, read as the reverse complement.
TCTCTGCAATCAGTTTTGTTTCACTTTTTAATTTTTTTCACAGGGCAGTGAGCAAGCCCAGCTTTAAGCTGAGTGCTGCTCCTGACCTTGGCCGTTGGGGAAGTTTTTTTGTACTTTGTAACTTTTTGTTCTTTGTAGGTCCTCAGACCCATTAAGCTTTCAATACACTTTTATCTCAAGTTAGTTGAGTTCTAAATAATAAGTTGGGCGCCAATTTGTTGCGGTAAATCTCTTGCCCATAGGAAGTCCATAGAAGAAAAGACACAAGTCAATAAGTATCAAATGAATGCTGCATGCCTAGACTGGGCAGATTTACCATTAAGCTACACTATTCCCTGGCTAAGAGAGCTCTTAACAACTTGCGTTTTCCTAGGTGAAGGTCTTCTTCGTCTTCTCTCCTTCCACCAACTGCCCACTCTTTCAACTCCAACGGCTCTTCTTTTCTTATCCTCTTTCCCTGCCTCTGGCTCCTCCAACTCCCCTTCTACTGCCCAATCACTGGCTGTAGCCTTTATTTAACAAATTTGATTGGACAGAAGGTTTACAAGATTCACTCCTCCTTCGCAGCCCCTCCCAGGAGTGGAATTACCATGACAACAAGAGGCTAGGGCTATCCACCACAGACATTGACTTATTTTGACAAAGAGCCAGATGTCATTATTCAGCCTCTTCATACAGATCAGAATACTTGGTTAAAACAACACAGTACAGATTGGTTGTTTGCTCAAAGAGGATTTAATGACATTATAGACAATCATTATTCTCCAAATAAACTGATACAGTTTTTAACTGTACATGAGGTTATATTTCCTTACATGACTTCTTTACAGCCTCTACATGATGCTCTTTTAATCTTTACTGATGGGTCCTCTAAAGGACAAACAGGGTATCTCTTAAATAATCAACAGTTAGTCATAGAGACACCTGGACTCTCTGCTCAACTAGCAGAACTGACAACAGTTCTAAATGTTTTTCAGTCTGTAAGTGATGCTTTTAATCTTCATACTGATAGCCTATATGTGACTCAGTCTGTACCCTTGTTAGAAACTTGTGGTGTATTGCAGTTCAATACTCCAGCTGGATCATTGTTTTCGAAACTACAAAACCTTATTCTTACCAGGAAAAATCCCTTTTATATTGGCCATATAGGAGCTCATTCTGGCCTTCCTGGACCTTTAGCTACAGACAATGATCATATTGACAGAGTGTTAATAAGAGAAGCCTTAATTTTAGATCCTGTGGTTTGGCTAGATGAGATTATAATAAGTTTCATCTCTCTAGTCACACTTTAAGGCTCCGACATAAGATCACTAAGGAGCAGGCTAAAATGATTGTAAAACAGTGTCCTGTCTTACTTTATCTCCAGCTCCCCATTTAGGCATTAGTCCAAGAGGCCTTATGCCTAATCATATTTGACAAATGGATGTAACTCATACAGAATTTGAGAAAATTGAAATATATACATGTCTATATTGACACTTGCTCAAGATTCCTTTTTGCTTCTCTACATTCAGGATAAGCCTCTAGAAATGTAATTGATCATTGCTTACAAGCCTTTAATGCTATGAGATTACATAAAGTCCTCAAAATGGGCCAGCCTATACTGGAAACAACTTTATATCATTGTGTAAGGAATTTGACATTGAACATAAAACTAGAATTCCTTATAATCCAATGGGACAAGGAATTGTTGAACGTGCACATCACACTCTAAAAAAATGACTTGTTTAAACTAGAAAGGGAGAATTATACCCCCCAAGGTCACTCATGTTGTTACAGAGAAAAAATAAAAATAAAAAATAAAAATGGTTCTTTGTAGCAAATCCCATCTGTGTTGTCAGGCACAGGTCAGCAGCAGCAGCTCAATTCACTCACACACACTTCACAGATACACCAGCAGTCTAGTTAGGATAGCAAACACAAATCAGCATTGGTGGAACTACCTAGCAGAGTCAGCCAGGCCTCAGCCTCAGCACAAGTCAGTAGGAGGGACCAGGACCAACAGGAATGGCAGGAAAAGATCTCTGCTGTGCCTCTCAGAGTGAAGCAAAGATCAGAGAAGACGTGAGACCAACAAGCATTGTACAGTTATCTCTTTAAGTAAGCCAAGCTCAGCCTCTGTCACTGTCCATCTAGTCCTTTTTATACTCCCTTCAAATAGCACACATTCTCCACAGGTCTTGCCTCAGCACATGAGTCTGTCTCAGCTGACATGGCTCTGCCAATCAGCCTGAGTCTGTGGAAGCAGCAACAAACTGCAGTACACCACCAGAAATTTTTCAGTGCATTTCTCTCTATGGAATCTCAACAAATAGAGATCAACTATGTAGTGCAAAGCAGACCAATGCATGTGTGCTGTTACTGAAGAGTCCTTTATCATGTGTTCTTTCATGTGCTTGCTTTAGCAGAACCTTTTTTCACCTCTGTCTGCTTCAGCTAAACGTTCCTTCACATCTTTGCTGGAGCAAAACACCATCCAACTGACTTTCCAAAGAATCCTTAAGTTTACACTTCCATTAAGTTTGAAAAGATATGGTGTCATTTTAAGTGTACTTTGGGTGACAAGAAAGTCCTTCAGTGCTCTTGAACCTAAAGTATGAGGTCTCATATCTTTTCATGTGTGTTCTTGTTCACTGACCCTAATAGCTTCAAGCAGGAAAATAAGCATGGTGGTGACCCAGTATAGAAATTGTGCTTATTTTGGTTTAGCATTGAGACTGAAGCTTACCTTTATTCAAGTGAGATCCTATTGTAATAAATACAGTCACGAAGAATATAATACATTAAGTATACTTAATTTTAAATATTTATATATATTATTTTAAAGTTATGTGTGTATGTCTGAATGTGGTTCTCTGCACATGACTGACTGTAAATACCTTCAAAAGCCAGAGACACCAGAACCCTTTGGAGCTGGAGTTTCAGGTTGTTGGGAACCTCCCAAGGACTTGGAACTGAACTCAGGTCCTTTGCAAGAACAGCATGAATTCATGCCAAATGTGGTGGTGTACACCTTTAATCTTAGCACTCATGAAGCAGGTGGATCTCTGTGAGTTCCATTTCAGCCAAAGCTGTATAGTGAGTCCCTGTCTCAAAAGAAGAAAATGAGGGAGAGAGAAGTATATGCTCTTAACTGTTAAGCCCACTATCTAGTCCATGATTGCTCTGAAAAAAATGGCAATTTGTACTGTCAGAATCATTCATATCATTATTTATTAAGCTCCTCTCCAGTTTGTTATACAATCACAAAAGGCATATCTGTCAAAATATTGAAGAAACACCAATAATGAGGTTAGCATCTGTTAAGCAGAGATGCTCAGTAAGCCAAGGTGTCATAGGGAAACAGGGCTCCTTGTGAATGTAAAAAGGAGATAGGTCATGGGCATCAGGGAATCTTTGATGTACCTAGGAGATAGATGCATTTTTATAAAGTTATTTTTTTTCTTCTGGTGACAAAATACTAAACAATAAAGCACCTTCAAGAAAGAAGGGCTAATTTTTGTTCATATTTTCAGTGGGTTCTGAGCACCCATTCTGATACAGAAAATAGCTCATGTTATAGTATAGTGAATGCCAGGAAGCAGAATAAAGGGAGTCTGGCTTTCCTTGCACTGCTTTTACTCCACCTGGGAACATGTCCTATGACTGATGATGTAACAAGTTCTGGATATGACTTCCTCCTTCAGTTACTGTCACACATACTAATCCTTTTGGGAGATGATTTTAGTTCATGCACAGGGAGGACAATCCTTAAAGGAGGAATGTAAAAGATATACGTTATTATACAAACAAGCCTTATGGCCATGGCAGCCATTGACACACATGGAGGCCCAATCTGCTGGCCCTGTCACAGAGGCAGGAACCATGTCATTCTGTCCCCATCAAGGTCATGTGGAAGATGGCTTCCAGAGGTAAATGTCCTGTGTCTGCCCTGCCCCTGTCCCCAGAGCCCAGCCAGTTAGCCCCACTCAGCCATGATCAATGCTATACTTATCTTCAGCAACCACAGGAAGACTTTCCATTTGGTATCTATATAGCCTGGACCTGCCAAGTACTGCAGTGTTCTAAGGAAGATTTTATTAACCACCCCTGAGACCCATTTCTTGAAGCTGAGGTAAAATGTTATGTCCAGGATGCCCATAGCTTTTTCCTTCTTAATCAGTATACTTGTGTTGATGTATTTTTTTTTACTTTTTTTTACTTTTTTTATTAGATATTTTATTTACACTTCAGATGGCATCCCCTTTCCCCATTCCCCCCACCCCACCCCCCTTAGGAAACCCCTATCCCATGCCCCCTTTTCCTTTTTGCATTTATACATTTTTTAAAAATAATGTTAATCATAGGCTTCACAAGTTTGGAATTGTTCAATCAGAGGTGTAACCCACTGACCAACCTAGATATAACAACTATCTTTGACTGGTGGAGATACTTGAACATCTGGTTCCCTGTCTCCCCCCTCTTTCTCTCTTTCATCACCTAGCTTCTCTCTTTCTTCTTCTCCTCTTCTTACTCCTTTTCTTCCTCTCAATACTCCTCCTACCTTAGCTCCTCCTACACATCACCCTTCCTGTTAAAATGAAACTTTTCTCTCAAAATACAATTAGAGCATAATTATGCCAATTTGTACCAGTGAGGTACAGGATAGTCCTAATACCCAGTCCATCCTTTTGTTGACTAACCAGCTCCTCTGTCATCTATTCTAACTAAAACATTTAGTTCTGAACCTGGTTTTAGAATGAATGTCAGCTGACGACCATCCACTCAAATCTTTTCTCTTAAGGGCAATAGCTATATGTTTTCAACCCCATCAGAAATCCAGAATGACTGAGTTAACTATAATTGTGGGAAGCACAAATCATAGTTTCTAAAACTTAGCCAATTTATAGAGACCTATGAACACCTGGACACTCGCTCTACTTCAAAACGTTGGAGCATCTGTTCTTCTGCCTTCTGGCCCAGGATCATCTGACAGACCTTAGTGCTGCAGAATTATTAAGGGCTGATTACTCTGTCTAGGCAGATATAATCAGTCGACTATTCTGCAAGAGTGTCCTTTTCTGGACAGTAATTTGTCTGTAGAAGGGAAGTGGCAATTCTTGCTTAGTGGCTGTCTCACCACAACTGGAGTAACTCCAAGGATGCTCAATTTCTTCTTAGAATTCAATATAGGAAGCTGTCCGGAGCAGACAGGTCACTAATGAAAATGAACATTAATACTGAAATGTTTGTCATGTCAATTCTAAGGATTTCTGATGTTTTGAAAACCAGCTATCCATGTAAGGTAATCTGGACTGTTGCCTGTTAACTCCACTCAGCTATTTCTAAATAAAACATAGAGAACACCCTTATAATAAACTCCAAGTCATGAATTTGCTATAGTCCCTTAACTCACAGGCTGACCATCTCAAATCAGTTAAAAAAGTTAAAGAAGGACTGGGTCTAAGCTTTGTATTCCTAAGTGTGTTATACTGGTACAATGCCTATGAGAGTAACAATATTCATCTCACTCTTATATCACTACGAAGCTCATGCCAATGAAAACCTTAAAATTTCTAAACAAAGTAAATTGGTGCCATTTAAGAATTTATATCTTCATCTTGATATTAATTATACAGATTTCTACTAATAGGTTATGGCTATGCAATAAACCCTAGCTAATCCTCTCTATTCCGACAAAACCACTACTTTTCCCTAGAGAGACAGCCCAACATTTACCACCTTAGTCCCCATGCCCAGGGAATAGGGGCGCTGACTCATCATTAGCTTCTTCAAGCTGATTATGGGCGTTGAGATATTAGAAGAGGAGTGGGGGGGGGGAGAGCAAATTGACAATCCTCTGATGCTGTGTCTTCGCTGCCTCCAGATGGAATTCCTGGACGTCAGAGGTTTGAGCAGGTCTGCCCAGCTTGCTTGTTGAGTAGATACACCAAGGCTGTTCATTCTGCAATATACAATTCTCAAAACAAATTTTAGTATCAAGATAGTTTTTTTTAAAGAGGGCTGACATTTTATTAAGAATGTTGGTTCTAACCACTTTTCTATTTTTCCCCTCTTTTATTGGATATAATATTTACATTTCAAATTTTATCCCCTTACCATATTTCCCCCACCACCCAGGAACCCCTTATCCCATCCCCCCTCCTCCTGCCTCTATGAAGGTGTTTACCCACCTACTCCCAGCCCCCCTCACCACCCTCAGATTCCCCCCCCCCCCCAGTGCTCAGCCTTCAGGGTACCAATGATCTTGTCTCCCACCTATGCCCAACAAGGCCATTCTCCGCTACATATACAGCTGGAGTCATGTGTCTCTCCCTATGTGCTCTTAGGCTGGTGATTTAGACCCTGGGGAGCTCTGGCTGGTTGGTATTGTTGCCCTCCTCACGGGGCCACCAGCCCTTACTGTTCACGGTTCCTTCAATTTACTCTCTAACTCCTCCATTGGGAACCGTTGATCAGATTAATGGATAGCTGTGGGTATTTGTCTCTGGGTATGTCCGAATCTGGGGGACCTCTAAGGAGACAGCCTTATCAGGCTGCTGTCAGCTTTCCCGTCCTGACATCCCTATCAGCGTCTATTTTTGGTGACTGCCCATGGAATGGATACCCAGATGGAATGGTCTCCCTACAACCACCCCTTCAGTTTCTGTCCCCCACTTTGTCTCCATATTTGCTCCCTTGGGTATTTAGTTACTCCTTCTAAGAAAGACCTAGGCATCCTCACTTGTTCTTTCTTCTTCATGAGCTTCATGTCGTCTGGTAGTTGAATCTTTGTTGTTTCACATTTTTGGGCTAATCTCCGTTTATCAGTGAGTAAATACGATGTGTGTTCTTTTGTGATTGGGTTACCTCACTCAGGATGATATTTTCTAGTTCCATCCATTTACCTAAGAATTTTCCAAATTCATTATTTTTAATAGCTGAGTAATATTCCATTGTGTAAATGTACCACATTTTTTGTATCCATTCCTCTGTTGAAGGGCATCTGGGTTCTTTCCAGCTTCTGGCTATTATAAATAAGGCTGCTATGAACATAGTGGAGCATATGTCTTTGTTATTTGTTGGGGCATTTTCTGGGTATATGCCCAGGAGTGGTAGAGCTGGGTCCTCAAGTAGTGCTATGTCCAATTTTCTGAGGAACCGCCAGACTGACTTCCAAAGTGGTTGTACCAGTTTGCAACCCCACCAACAATGCAGGAGTGCTCCTTTTTCTTCACATCCTCACCAGCATCTACTATCACCTGAGTTTTTGATCTTAACCATTCTGACTGGTGTGAGGTGGTATCTCAGTGTTGTTTTGATTTGCATTTCCCTGATGACTAAGGATGTTGAGCATTTCTTAAGGTGCTTCTCTGCCATTCGAGTTTCCTCAGTTGAGAATTCTTTGTTTAGCTCTGTACCCCATTTTTAATGGGGTTATTTTGTTGTTTGGCGTCTAATTTCTTGAGTTCTTTGTAAATATTCGATATTAGCCCCCTATCAGATGTAGGATTGGTAATGATCTTTTCCCAATCTGTTGGTTGCCATTTTGTCATGTTGACAGTGTCCTTTGCCTTACAGAAGCTTTGCAATTTGATGAGGTGCCATTTGTTGATTCTTGATCTTAGAGCATAAGCCATTGGTGTTCTGTTCAGGAACTTTTCCCCTGTACCTAGGTATTCGAGGGTCTTCCCCAACTTCTCTTCTAATAGCTTCAGTGTATCTGGCTTTATGTGAAGATCCTTTATCCACTTGGAGTTGAGCTTTGGGCAAGGGGATAAGAATGGATTAATTTGCATTCTTCTACATGTTGACCTCCAGTTGAGCCAGCACCACTTGTTGAAAATGCTGTCCTTTTTCCACTGGATGGATTTAGCTCCCTTGTCAAAGATCAAGTGACCATAGGTGTGTGGGTTCATTTCTGGGTCTTCAATTCTATTTCATTGACATTCTGTCTGTCGCTGTACCAATACCTTGCAGTTTTTATCACTACTGCTCTGTAGTACAGTTTGAGGTCCGGAATAGTGATTCCCCCAGAGGTTCCTTTATTGTTGGGAATAGTTCTAGCTATCCTATGTTTTTTTGTTATTCCAAATGAATTTGTAAATTGCTCTTTCTAACTCTATGAAGAATTGATTTGGAATTTTGATGGGTATTGCATTGAATCTGTAGATTGCTTTTGGCAGGATAGCCATTTTTACTAAGTTAATCCTGTCAATCCAGGAGCATGGGAGATCTTTCCATCTTCTGAGATCTTCTTCAATTTCTTTCTTCAGAGACTTGAAGTTCTTGTCATACAGATCTTTCACTTGCTTGGTTAGATTCACTCCAAGATAGTTTATTTTATTTGTGGCTATTGTGAAGGGTGTCATTTCCCTAATTTCTTTCTCTGCCTGTTTATCCTTTGAATAGAGGAAGGGTACTGATTTGTTTGAGTTGATTTTATATCCAGCCACATTGCTAAAGTTGTTTATCAGGTTTAGGAGTCTCTGGTGGAAGTTTTAGGTTCACTTAAGTATACTATCATATCATCTGCAAATAGTGAAATTTTAACTTCTTCCTTTCCTATCTGTATCCCTTTGACTTCCTTTTGTTGTCTAATTGCTCTAGCTAAGACTTCCAGTACTATATTGAATAGGTAAGGTGAGAGTCGGCAGCCTTGCCTAGTCCCTGATCTTAGTGGGATTGCTTCAAGTTTCCATTTAGTTTGATGTTGGCTACTGGCTTGCTGTATATTGCCTTTACTATGTTTAGATATGGGCCTTGAATTCCTGATCTTTCCAAGACTTTTAACATGAAGGGATGTTGAATTTTGTCAAATGCTTTCTCAGCGTCTAGTGAGATAACCATGTGGTTTTTCTCTTTGAGTTTATTTATGTAGTGGATTGCATTGATGGATTTCCGAATATTGAACCATCCCTGCATTCCTGGGATAAAGCCTACTTGATCTTGATGGATAATTGTTTTGATGTGTTGTTGGATTCAGTTTGTGAAAATTTTATTGAGTATTTTTGCATCAATATTCATAAGAGAGATTGGTCTGTAGTCCTCTTTCTTTGTTGGGTCTTTCTGTGGTTTAGGTATGAGTGTAATGGTAGCTTCATAGAATGAATTGGGTAGTGTTCCTTCTGTTTCTATTCGATGGAATAGCTTGAAGAGGATTGGTATTAGGTCTTCCTTGAAGGTCTGAAAGAATTCTGCACTGAAACCATCTGGCCCCGGGCATTTTTTGGTGGGAAGATTTTTAATGACTGTGTCTATTTCTTTAGGTGTTATGGGACTGTTTGGGTGGTTTATCTGCTCCTCCTTTAACTTTGATACCTAGTATCTATCTAGAAAATTGTCCATTTCCTCCAGATTTTCCAATTTTGTTGAGTATAGGCCTTTGTAGTAGGCTCTGATGATTTTTTAAATTTCCTCTGTTTCTGTTGTTATGTCTCCCTTTTCAGTCCTGATTTTATTAATTTGAATACTGTCTCTGTGCCCTTTGGTTAGTCTGGCTAAGGGTTTGTCTATCTTGTTGATTTTCTCAAAGAACCAGCTCCTGGTTTTGTTGATATTTGTATAGTTCTTTTTGTTTCAACTTGGTTGATTTCAGCCCTGAGTTTGATTATTTCCTGCCGTCTACTCCTCTTAGGTGTACTAGCTTCTTTTTGTTCTAATGCTTTCAGGTTTGCTGTCAAGTTGTTAATGTATGCTCTTTCCACTTTCTTTTTGTGAGCACTTAGAGCTATGATTTTTCCTCTTAGTACTGCTTTCAATGAGTCCCACATGTTTTGATGTGATGTGTCCTCATTTTCATTTAAATCTAAAAAGTCTTTAATTTCTTTCTTAATTTCTTCCTTGACCAAGTTATCATTGAGTAGAGCATTGTTCAGATGCCAAGTGTATGTGGGCTTTCTGTTGTTTTTGTCTATGTCAAAGACAAGTCTTAATCCATGGTGGTCTGATAAGGTACTAGGGATTATTTCTATCTTTTTGTACCTGTTGAGGCCTGTTTTGTGACCAATTATATGGTCTATTTTGGAGAAGGTACCATGAGGTGCTGAGAAGAAGGTATATTCTCTTTTTTTAGGATGAAATGTTCTATAGATGTCAGTTAGGTCCAATTGGTTCATAACTTCTGTTAGTTTCATTGTGTCTCGATTTAGTTTCTGTTTCCATGATCTGTCCATAGTTGAGAGTGGGGTATTGAAATCTCCCCCTATTATTGTGTAGGGTGCAATGTATGCTTTAAGCTTTAATAAAGTGTCTTTTATATATGTGGGTGCCCTTACATTTGGGGCATAGATGTTGAAAATTGCGAGTTCCTCTTGGTACAATTTTCCTTTGATGAATATGAAGTGTCCTTCTTTATCTTTTTTGATTACTTCTGGTTGAAAACTGATTTTATTTGATATTAGAATCGCTACTCCAGCTTGTTTCTTGGGACCATTTGCTTGGAAGATTGTTTTCCAACCTTTTACTCTGAGGTAGTGTCTGTCCTTTCCACAGAGGTGCGTTTCCTGAATGCAGCAAAATGTTGGGTCCTGTTTACGTATCCAGTCTGATAGTCTATGTCTTTTTACTGGAGAATTGAGTCCATTGATATTAAGAGATATTAAGGAAAAATGAGTGTTGTTTCCTGTTATTTTTGTTATTGGCAGTGGAGATATGTTTGTGTAGCTACCTTCTTTTACGGTTTTTAGAAGATTACTTTCCTGCTTTTTCTAGGTTGTAGTTTCCCTCCTTGTGATGGAGTTTTCCACCAATTATCCTTTGAAGTGCTGGGTTTGTGTTGAGATACTGTGTAAATTTGGATTTGTCATGGAATATTTTGGTTTCTCCATCAATAATGATTGACAGTTTTGCTGGTTATAGTAGTCTGGGCTGACATTTATGTTCTTTTAGGGTCTGTATGATATCAGTCCAGGATCTTCTGGCTTTTATGGTCTCTGGTGAGAAGTCTAGTGTAATTCTTATAGGTCTGCCTTTATATGTTACTTTGCCTTTTTCTCTTACTGCTTTTAGTATTTTTTCTTTGTTTTGTACATTTGTTGTTTTGACTATTATGTGGCGGGAAGTATTTCTTTTCTGGGCTAAACTATTTGGAGTTCTGTAGGCTTCTTGTATATTTATGGACAGCTCTTTCTTTAGGTTAGGGAAGTTTTCCTCTATAATTTTGTTGAGGATATTTACTGGTCCTTTAAGTTGGGAGTCTTCCCCCTCATCTATTCCTATTATCCTTAGGTTTGGCCTTCTCATTGTGTCTTGGATTTCTTGTATATTTTGGGTTAGTAGCTTTTTGTATTTTGCATTTTCTTTGACAGTTGTGTCAATGTTTTCCATGGTATCTTCTGCACATGAGATTCTCTCTTCCATCTCTTGTATTCTGTTGGTAATACTTGTGTCTATGACTCCTGATCGTTTTTTTAAGTTTTCTATCTCCAGGGTATTCTCCCTTTGTGATTTCTTTGTTTTCTACTTCCATTTTTAGATCCTGCGTGGTTTTGTTTAATTCCTTTTCCCGTTTGGTTGCATTTTCTTGCAATTCCTTAAGGGATTTTTGTGTTTCCTCTTTAAGGGTTTCTATCTGTTCTTTGAGAGTGTTATTTATGTCTTTCTTAAAGTCCTCTATCATCATCATGAGAAGTGATTTTAATTCTGAATCCTGCTTTTCTGGTGTGATGGGGTATTCAGGGCTTGCTATGATGGGGGAACTGGGTTCTGATGATGCCATGTAACTTTGGTTTCTGTTGCTTATGTTCTTTCGCCTGCCTTTTGCCATCTGGTTAAATCTAGTGCTACCTGTACTTCTGTCTCTGATTGAAGCCTGCCTTTCCAGTTGTCTCGCTTGTGTTTGGTCTTCTAGGGGTCCAGATGTCTCTGTGATTTTTTCCAGCTGCACTGATTATGGTGGTATCTCTAGGATGCCTCAGGATATGGTGCCTCCAAGGTAGCAGTCCAGCTAGTTGTCTGCTGTTCTGGGTGCCGTGTCTCCTCTTGAATATCTCAGGATATGTTGTCTGACACTCTGAGTTCAGTTGTTCCTCTGTGGCTCTGGGTTGAGTGGACCTTCCTGTATGTTTCAGGCAGAATCCGGGGTCCACACAACTGCAGACCTGGCAGAGGTCTGGTCTAGGCCTCAGACCTAGGAGATGGGCAGAAGAGGTGTGCTAGCCGGCAGGGGCGGGGGTGGGGGGGTATCTGCTGGATTCTGAGCACTCAGGGCACCCAGCTATGAGCTCAGGGTAGTATGTGGGTTTTCCTACCTAAAGCTGTTTGTGGGATCTGTGGAGACCCCAGAATGTGTCTGGCAGTGGTAACCAGGGTGCACTCACCAGCAGGCCTCAGACCGGAAGAGGGGCGTGCGGCGGAAGAGGAGTGCTAGCGCTGGCTATGGGTTCTATGGATCCCCCAGAATGTGTCTGGCAGAATCCGGGGTGCACTCACAAGCTGGCTGGGCAGAGGTCTGGCCCAGGCCTCAGGCTGGAAGAGGGGCATGCGGCAGAAGGGCGTATTTTTATTTTTTATGCTTTTAAAATATTTCTTAGTATTTCATGATAGGTTATTTCTCTGCTGATGGTGAAATGAGCCAATACAAATCAGATTAGATTACATTAAATGTATGTTTAATGGAAAGCTTCACTTGGGTGGACAAGTTCACTGGCCCCAAGTACTAAGGCAAGAGAAGTCAACATGCAAAAAGGAGGGAGGTAGGGATGGAGAAAGAGAGAAAAGGGTGCATGCTTAGAGAGAAGAGAAGAAGAGGAAGAGAGACCAAAATGTCTGTTTTGTACAAGAAGGAGCCTGTAGGGGAAAGGCACTCCAGTGCCTGGACTGGAAAATTCAGGGTTCTGGCCAGGTTATGCCAGGTAGGGACTGATGGATGTTGGGAGAATCTGGAGGCCAGGTCTACTTTAGTATGTAAAATATGCACCTCAGTTCCTTGTCCTGGGTCCAAAACCAAGTACTTCATACATTTACAAACTGAAAGGAAATCACATTTTCCCCTGATTTCTCACCTACAATCTCTATTCTCCAAACCTCCTCCCAACTTAATGTCTTTAAAAATAAAATTTTAGAGGGTTGGAGAGATGGTTCAACAATTACGAGCACTGGTTGCCCTCTAGAAGACTTGGATTGGATTCCTAGCACCCATGTAATAGCTCACAACATTGTGTGGTTGAAGTCTAGGGGATCTGCAGCCCTCTTCTCTTCTCTATGGTCGCTATGTAAACATGTAGTATATAGACTTACATGCAAGCAAAGCATCCATACACATACAAAACAATAATACATTTTAAATCTTAGTATTTGTGGATAAACTATTGAGTCCAGTTAGTTCTGCCTATGTGTTTATGGATATAGGAGCATCCACTGAAGCATAGGTAAACTATCAGTGGTCACACATTCATTAACAAATGATTCTTGATCTCTCAGAAACTATCTAACTGCCAATAGTTTGTTTGTAAGGGTTGCAGCCTAGAGATTATCTATGCCCTCTGTGCCAGGAGTTTGGCTGGCTTTGTGTAGGACTGTGCAAATGGCCACAGCTGCTGTGAGTTCATGAATGTGATAGCTGTGTCAAGTCCGGGAGACAGGATCTCAAAGCACGCCTTCCCATCTTTTGATGCTTACATTCTTTCTGCTATCTCTTCTTTGGTGTTTCCTGAGTTTTAGTGATAGTGGGGTAAATGTAGGTGTTTTGTTTAAGGCTGAGCACTAAGTATCTTATTCTTCATGCTTTGACATGTTGGACATCTCTCTACTGCCCACTGCAGTATGAAGCTTCTCTGACCAAGGCTAAAGAAAGCCAAGGTCTATGAGTAAAAGAAGGTAATTTGAAAGGATCTAAAAATCACATTAATAGGTTTTACTTACTGTAAGGCCTATGACATTTTTTCCAGGATTGTGGTACAGGTTTGATATTTCCTCATGTGGAACAGACCTCACACCAATCAGAAATTAGTTAGCAATCCTGTAACAATTTCACTATTGTACCAGTAGGCACGTCTTGCCTCGCTGGCAGGTTGTTACTGCAACATGCAGCATCAATATAGAACAGATCAGACAGCCTGGTGTGATAGAAAACCTTTCTCAATTTAGTTGGGGATAAACTGGAGAAAATAGGAAAAGAAGATAAAAAGTAATTAAAATTAACTGGAAACAATGAAATATAAGGCTAGCTAGTTGCTCCTCGGGAGACACCATATCCTGAGCCAGTCCAGAAGATCTGCTGCCCTCAGAGCATTTGGTAAGAACCATCCTGAAGTCCCATAGTTGCTGCTGGGAGCCCAATCAACTCAAGACCATCACCACCCAAGCCCCCACCCTACCTACCACCCCCACCTAAAACCCCTCCTCTTCTCCCTGATCCTTTCTGCTAGGCAGACTGCTAAATAGTCTGTTCCCCTGGAGACACCATATCCTGAGCCAACCCAGAAGATCCACTGCACTCAGGGTCAACTAGCATCTCAGGCTACACACATGGCAACTGAGCAATAGATTGCCAACTTGTCTGCTCCCCTGAAGACATCACAGATGGAAGGCATCCCAGGAGCTCCTCTGTACAAAGGGGAAACAGAATACACAGTCTATAAATCACTCCCCTGGAGAACATCTTCACACAGGAAAACAGCCTGGCTGCTTCTCCAAAGACCCAACATTCCAAAGGCCTCCCAGGAGATCTACTGCAGCCAGGGCAAGAGATCAGCAGCTTCTCTGCCCCTCTGAAGAGCCCCCAGTTGGAAGACCCCACAGGTGGTCTGGTATAGCCAGGGCCACAGGACTACCAGAAGACCAGAAGCAAACCAGGGACAAAAGAAGCAGACTCTATACAAAGTCACCCAGACCAGCAAACACTAGGGACAACCAGATGGTGAAAGGCAAGTATAAGAAAATAGGCAACAGAATCCAATATATGTATGTGGGGCTGATTGCTCGAGCGTGTGCAGGTATGGGTCCTGTTGGGTGAAGTTGTGGTTCCCACATGTCTGCCATGGCTCAGGGAGGCAGAAGCATGGGACATTTGACTGAGTTCCCTCCACATACTGCTGGGTGAATGCTGGGCTGTGAGAAGTTGCTCAGGGCTCCGCCCAGATGTGGAAAAATCTCAGTCTGAAGGTCTGGCAGAAGCAGGGCTTGAAGCCCTGACAGCTCCCCAAGGGTCAGAGACTCCTGGTTAGGGCACTTGCTTGGCTTACTTGAAGGCTCAGCTAGCTTGCTTAAATCAGTGGCCTCCATGGCAGGAACACAAAGAAGTACTCCACAGGAGATTAGACGATGGCTTGATAGTTGAAGACCTTCTCCACAGTTCCCCACTGCAGGCCCCAAAGACACAAGTAACTCCATGGTTTTACAAGGTTTATTGACATGGTGGAAAGTGGATGCATGTGGCTGCACTCCCCACACCTCTAGGGTGGGCCTTTGGTTAAATACCATTTGTAAGGAGGAGGGTCTGGGAAGAAATACTTAATTGGCTACATCCTCTGGCCTTCAGGTATCTCAAAAATATGGAAATCTCTTGATGCTGAGGCCTGTAGTCCTACCCTCTACCTGTGGAGGGGCTGGTAGGGGCATTGCCCTATGACTGAAAGGTGTGGCTCAATGGAGGTCTTTGTCGTGTGTCAGGATGCTGGGGTCAGGAATCGTGGTAAAATATATGCAATCCCTCACAGCCATGGACACCATTTGGGTCTCCGGCTATCTCTACCCAGTGTTCTATGAGAAACCAAGCCATCTTTTCATGGTCCCACATATGTGGGCATCATCAGAACCCAATTCTTCCACCACAGCAAGCCTTGAATACACCAACACATTTAAAAATCAGGAAGCTGACCTAAAATCCTATCTCATGAAGATAATAGAGTTGTTTAAGGAGGATATAAATAACTCAATGAAAGAAATACAGGAAACCCAATCAAACAGGTGAACGAATTGAATAAAGCAGTCAAAGACCTAAAAGTAGAAGTAGAAACAATAAAGAAAATACAAATGGAGGCAAACCTGGAAATGGAAACCTAGAAAAGAGGTCAGAAATTACAGATGTAAGTATCACCAACAGAATACAAGAGATAGAAGAGGGAATATCAAATGTAGAAGATACCATAGAAGAGATTGCAACAACTGCCAAAAAAAATTCAAAACATAAAAAACTCCTAACCCAAAGCAACCAGGAAATTAAGGACAGAGTGAAAACATGAAATCTAAGAATTATAGGAATAGAAGAGAACAAATATTCCCAGCTCAAAGGAACTGAAAATGTCTCCAATAAAATCATAGAAGAAAACTTCTACAACATAAAGAAAGAGATGACCATAAAGGAACAAGAAGCCTATAGAACACCAAATACATGAGACCAGAAAAAATGTCCTCTCATCACATAATAATTAAAACACTAAACCCACAGAACGAAGAAATAACACTAAAAGCTGCAAGGGAAAGGGGCTAAGTAACATACAAAGGTAGACCTATAAGAACTACATCAGACTTCTCAACAGACACTTTGAAGGCCAGAATAGCCTGGTCAGAGGTCATGCAAACTCTAAGAGAACACAAATGCCAGCCCAGGCTGCTATAACCAGCAAAACTCTCAATCATTGATAGAGAAAACAAAATATTCCAGGACAAAACCAAATTCAAACAGTATCTATGTACCAATCCAGTCCTATAGAGGATCCTAGAAGGAAAATTCCAGCACAAGCAAAGTACCTACACCAAAAAAAGACAAGATATCAAGCAATCTCACAACAAAGCCAAAAGGAGAGAACCACAAGCACATAAAGCCTACTCCAAAAACAAACATATCAGGAACCAGCACTCCTTTGTCTTTACTATCTCTCAATATTAACAAACTCAACTCACCCATAAAAAAACATAAGCTAATTGACTGGATACACAAATAAGACCCAGCATTTCGCTGCATACAAGAAACATACCTCAATAATAAACACAGACATTATCTCAGAGTAAAAGGATGGAAAAAGATCTTCCAAGCAAATGGACCCAGGAAAAAAGCTGGAGTTGCCATCCTAATATTCATTAAAATAGACACTCAACCAAAAGTTATCAAGTGTGATGAGGAAGAACACTTCATATTCATCAGAGGGAAAATCAATCAAGAGAAAATCTCAATTCTAAACATCTATCCTCCAAATGCAAGGTCACCCACATTCATAAAAGAAACTTTACTAAATCTTAAAGCACACATTGAATGACATACAAAAATAGTGGGGGATTTCAACACCCCATTCTTACCAATGAACAGGTCATTGAAACAGAAACTAAAACAGAGACACAGTGAAACTAATAGAGGTTATAAACCAAATGGATTTAACAGATATCTACAGAACATTTCACCCTAAAACAAAAAAAAAAAAAAATACACCTTCTTCTCAGCAACTCATGGTACCTTCTCCAAAATTGACCATATAATTGATCAAAAAACAGCCCTCAACTGATACAAGAGCCCTCAACTGATACAAGAAGATTGAATTAATTAATTCCATGCATCCTATCAGATCACCATGGCCTAAGGCTGGTCTTAACTGACAGCAAATACAACAGAAATCCCACATACACCTGGAAACTAATCAACGGTCTATTGAATGATAACTTGGTCAGGCAAGAAATAAAGAGAGATATAAAAGACTTTATGGAATTTAATGAAAATGTTGACACATCATATCCAAAATTATGGGACACAATGAAAGCAGTGCTACGAGGAAAATTCATAGCACTAAGCACCATGGTAAAGAAACTAGAGAGATCTTACACTAGCAATTTAACAGCACACCTGAGAGCTCTAGAACAAAAGGAAGAAAACTCATCTAAGAGGAGTAGACAGAAGGAAACAGTCAAACTCAGGGCTGAAATCAACCAAATGAATGGAGCTGGAAAATATCATCCTGAGTTAGAAAATATCAACCAACACTCCAGAGGACATACATTGTATGTACTCACTGATAATTAGATATCAGCCATAAAGTACAGACTACCCACAATACAACTCACAACGTATATAAAGCTTAACAAGAAGGAAAGCCCAAGTGGGGATGCTTCAATCCCACTTAGAAGGGGGAAGGAAATAATCACAGGAGACAGAAGGAGGGAGGGACCTGGGTGGGGATGGGGAGGCAAAAGATGGGGCAAGACCATGTATGGGAGGAAACAGGAGTGAAGCCCAGAGGGCCAGTAGAATGAATAGACATATGCAACAGTTTGGGTGGGGAATGAGGGGGACCTCTAGAAAGTCCCAAACACCAGGGATGTGAGAAGCTCCCAGGACCCATTGGGAATGACTTTAGCCAAAATATACAACAAATGGGAGAGAGAACCTGAAAAGACCACCTCCAGTAAATACACATGGCCCCTAGTTTTGGGATGGAGCTACCTACCCATTTCAATATTTTTGATCCAGAATTGTCCCTGTCTAAAGGAAATGCAGCAACAAAATGGGTCAGAGATGGAAGGAAAGGCCCTTCAGAGACTGCCCCACCTAGGGATACATCCCGTCTGCAGACACCAAACCCTGACACCATTGCTGATGCCATTTAGGTGCTTGCAGACAGGAGCCTGGCATTACTGTTCTCTGAGAGGCCCTACCAATACCTTACAGAGACAGATGCAGATACTTAGAGCCAACCATTGGACTGTGGTCAGGGACCCCTATGGAAGAGTAATGAGAAGGACTAAAAGAGCCGAAGAGGATTATAACCCCACAGGAAGAACAAAGGTATCAACTATCTGGACCCCTCAGAGTTCCCTTGGGACTAAGCCACTGACCAAAGAGCATATATAGGCTGGTTTGTGGCCCTGCTACATATGTAGCAGAGACTGCCTTTTCTGGTCCTGTGGAGACTTGATACCCCAGAGAAGGGGATGTTTGAATGGTGAGATAGGTGTGGGTAGGTGGGTGAGCACCCTCTTAGTGTTGAAGGGGACCAGGAAGAAGAAAATAGCATACATTCCCAAGTACAGGTCTGTTTCACAAAGTCATGATTGTTTTGGTCTGCACCATTTTCAGACATTGCCTGGATCTGAAATATATCCATGAGACTTATAGTCACATTTTGCTAGGATGAGAAAATCTGTAATTTCTATTTCAATTCCTTCTACATCCTTAAACAGGACAGATAGTAGAAAGACTGCTCCAACCAGTGACTGAAGCAGAAAGCCAGCACAGGATACTGGCTTGAGTCTGTGTTGGCCTAATGGAAACTCACAGTTGAAGATGGCACAGCAACTTTTTTCAGTACTCATTTGTATTCATATCATCTTTGGCAAAAAGAAAATACAACAAAACAGAAAAGAAGCCCATTTATTACAACTACAAGACTTGCTTGGCATTACTTAATCCGATAAGAAATGGTTTAATTCAGACTCTCGTTGCATTTAATGAGATACAATATTTTTCCAAACCATGCATGTGTCAGACATGGAGCCTAAAAATAAGAGTTTACCTAGGAATATACTGTTTTATTCAAATTCAGAAATCCTCAATTCCTACGCAGAGTATCCTAACACCATATAGGGAATAGAAGGAGGAAATCTATTTCCTTGGCCCAGTACTCATGTGCACAAGGATTATGAAGATTTTTAGAAAATGATGTGTTGGGGGAGGGAGTTTAGAGGGAGAAAATGTGAAAATAGTGGTTGTAGTAGGTGTGTTACCCAACCTCCCAACCTCCCAGCCCCAGGATCTCAGGAGGGCTAAGTGCAGTGTGTGCAAAGGTGAGGGGAAGAGAGCAGCTGGAGTGCTTTTTCACGATTGGTGAGGAAGTGTAGGGAGCGGGTGTGGTGGCCAGCTAAAATGGTGCCTAAGCTTATGAATGGCACCTGCCAAATTTTATGAATGGCGCCTGACTTCCTCACACACCCGGGTCAGAGCCACATCCGCAGAACTACTGTGCAAACTTGCTGCCACGCAGAATCAGGCCATTTGACGTGTGCCAATGGTGTGTGCCCACGTGGCAGCCTCTGAGTGACCAGGCATGGGGATAAAAGGGAATGTGGAACTGGGATCTGGGGCTTCCAGAGAGATATTGTAAAAAGGTTACTGAGTAAACTGCGTTGGGAAGAATCCCGTGTTGTGTGGTGTGGCTCCTTTCTGCGGCTAGGAACGGGTAGCAACAAGGAAGGTGTTTTTCCTTCTTCACTCCCATACCCAGGCATTTCCTAATGGCTATCTGTGTGTGTGCACACATGTACCTGTGTGTGTGTGTGTGTAAAACTCCAAGCGTGAGACAGCACAGACCGTTTAGGTTATTTTTATGAAATAACACAACAGAGAATTGTATGCAGTTAATTTAATAAAATGGAAAGAAATAAATGTGAGATTTCAACAATTATCTTGCACTTTATAGATAGAAATAAAGAATGAAGAAAGAAAAGTTATGATTTGAGGTATCGACTGCTTGACAGTTGCCAGTTTCCTGGAGTTCTGTGAGCCAAGGTTCTTGTGGAGGTTTATGATGACTGTTGACAGCCGTAGCTGTTATATATGGCATCCTGGAGAACCAAAACAAGGAGATGTCTTAAATTTAGAGTTGTGCCTTAAAAGTCACAGGCTAAAAATTAATTTTTCTTGCTAGCATTTTTGTTTATTTTTCTCTGAGTAGTTTTTAGACTGTATAATAATTAGTATGTGTATTTGTGAGTGGTGTGCATGTATATGCACATGTGTGGAAGTCAGGGAATAACTGTTGGGAGCTAGTTCTCTCCTTTTGCCTTTACACTAGTGATTTCACAGTTTGCAAAAGAAAACAAACTGAAAGTTACCATCATCACTTGAAAATTGGCCAGAGTCTCCTCAGATTGGTCTAGAAAACATTGTTTGAAATCCTTAATGGCCTTTTTAACATACGGTCCATGTTGATCGAAACCAACCAATTCCAGATAGTCCTTCGCAGACACAGATGAGTTAATCGTACTTTTGATAATATTATCTAGAATACTGCAGCCAGAACCTTGAAAGACATGACATTCATCAATGGAGGTTTGACCTCATTAGCACTTACCTATCATAATATTCATGTTCTTGAGAACAAGTGGAAACACAGACTGGCAATGGTGATGGGGCACTGCCAAGTCTGGGACAGAAGATATAGGCTGTGATATTCTACTTATAAAAAGCAAAGTCTGCCCCTAACATCCTACCACAACTAAGTCACACCTCACACAACCTTTTCTAACAAGGAAACTGAAGAGATGGCAGGCTGTTTTGCTGGACATGGTAAACACCCTTCATTACTATCTTGAAAACATCATGGAATATGTTCAAATATCTTATAAATATCACATCTAAAATATTATCCATATTGCTCTGTTAACTCTAGCATCTGCATCACAAAGCAACATAAACAGAGGCCCTAGTACTTGAAGTAAACTCATGCAGTCAGACTAGGAGTGGGGCAGGAAGGAGCTCAGAACTTTTATTTACTTGAACTAGTTCTAGACTTTAATCTTATTTAAAATTCACTGAGTCCTTCACATCTTTTAACCTGTACCAAAGTAGGCAATAAAAACAATGCACACTCTACAAGCCACACTGCATGAGGGCCACTTATAACAATCACATTCTTTTTTTTAGAGAGACAGGGTTTCTCTGTGTAGCCTTGACTGTCCTGGAACACACTCTGTAGACCAAGCTGGCCTTGAACTCAGAGATCTGCCTGCCTCTGCTCCTGAGTGCTGGGATTAAAGATGTGCACCATCATTGCCCAGATCGCCATATTTATTTTTAAATTTGTGTTTTTAAATTAAAATATAATTACATCATCTCTCCCTTTCTGTTGGGGACCGCACTAGCCCCAAGTTGGGGCGGCCAAAATAAATGTTGCAGCCCAGGCAAAATGTTGAGGCCCGGGCCGACCCACGTTTGGGCGGCCACTGTATCCCGGCCCAAGTTGCCGCTCCGGTCTTCAGGTCGGGGGTTCAGCAAGAGCGAGGGTGACGGCAGATTCTACCTAATGTCTGAGATTCATCTCTGATGATCCCTCTATATTCTCTGATCTCAGTCTATATTCTCTGATCTCTGGTTCTGTCTTCTATAGTCTGACTAATGTCTTCTATCGTCTCAATTCTGATCTGTTCTGTCTCTGCCTTTTATATGTCTCACTTCTAAGCCACGCCTCTAAGTTACACCTTTAATCATGCCCTTAGGTCTTGTCTCTAACTCTGATCTCTATACTTCTAAGTATACTATTAAGTCACACACCTTTAATCTCACACACCTTTAATCTCAAGGTATCTAAACCAAGATTATCGGAGTGTTCTCAGCTGTTGTAGGCTATTGTAATTTAAATCTCATGTCAGGGTATATGGCTCAAGATGGCTGCAAAGCTGATAGCCACTTTCTGCTAAAAATTGGCCCCCAACACCTTTCCCTTTCTTCTCTCCAACCCCTCCATGTCCCATCTATATCTATCTATCTATCTATCTATCTATCTATCTATCTATCTATCTATCTATCTATCAGCTATAGATCTATCAATCATCTACCTATCGATCTATCTATCCATTTAGTGTTACTTGTACGCATATGATTTCAGGGCTGATTATGGTATTAGATAACCAATCAGGGAGTTCATCCCTGGGAAAGGTTACTTCTCCAGCTCTTAGAATTCCTTAGTTGCCTGTAGTTTTTTTTTAAAGACAGAGAAAACCAAAACTAGTTGAAATGCCGAGAACATCTGATCACAGTGTGCCCGGTTCCCAGGCTCAGAAAGCATCATAGTAGAGCAGTAGAAAGATTGCAAGAACCAGAGGACCAGGAAATCTGCTCTGGGATTGTTTCTCCTAAAATGACAAAGAAGCTTTACTGTGGTTTCAACATATAGCTGCCCAGACAAGAGCCTTTTTATTATATAGCCTTCAATATTTCACATATGAGTTATGTTTTTCAATCATATCCATTCTTCTCTGCTCCCCTTCAGTACCTCCCAGATGTCCCTCACATCCTCCTCACAACCTCATGTCTCATCCTTCTTTGCTTTTAAAAATAATATGCTGAGAATAATTAGTGTTGTTCATTTTTCACTGATATAAGATAAGGCCATCCACTTGACCATGGGAAACCTACCATGAGCCACAACCCTGAAGAAAATTGACCCTTCCTCCCTCAGCAGCCAATCACTTGCCAAATCTTCACCATTAGGGGTAGGGCCTAATCAGCTTGATCTTGTGAAAGTACTGGGCAAACAAACACTGCCCCTCTCAGTTCATCAGTACAACAGCCCACCACATGTCTAGAAGACAGTATTTTGCAGCAGTTCTCCCCGACCTCTGGCTCTTACAATCTTTCATCCCCCATTTCCACAGTGTTTCCTGAGTCTTGGAGAGGAGGATATGAGATAGATATCTCAGTTAGGGCTGAGCACTCAACAGTCACTTATTCTCTGTACTTTGATCAGGTTTTGGTGGGAGTGCTTTCATTATTCATTACTGGAAGAAACCCCCAGAAACAATGCAAGCTGCCCTCCCTACCAGCATGAATGCAAAGAACATGTAGATAAAGAACCACTAAAAGAATTCAGAACAGTCTCTCATGTGTCTGTCTCATAATGTCCAAGCTTTTTACCCTGGCATTAGATGCTATAGTGGGAAAGCAGCACCACTGGGAATTTTTCCATTTCATTCTGAAGTTAGAGAGACTCATGAATACATCCTCCAGGAAACCCATATGGGTCCAGTGTTATGGGACCACATTTATATTGTCATCCCTTACTGCTGAAATATCTCATAATCAAACCTGAGCCTTGCCATGGATTTTAAAAGAGCAGTTTTCATAATGGAACATTTTGTATGGTATTGACACATGACATGCAGATACAACACAGGAATCAAACCCAAAATAAGGATACCCTTTTTATTATTTGAACTAATATTGATCCATGAAGTTACTACATCAGACACTTTACACTAGTGCTCAGGTACAATGACTTCTTCCTGGAAGACACAGTAGGAATATGTGGTCTGAAAGCACTCTTCCCTCTGCAGAACTTACCACTGGCATAGCAGCAAATGGGGATGGTGACCAACATGAACAGAACCACCAGCTTCATGTTGAGGCAGTCCCTGTGGGTTGGTCTGTTGTCCAAGACAGAAATCAGGAAACTCTCTGGAGTTGAGACCTGTGTTCTTCTATTTATTGCTCAGGCAACCACCTTAATCTCATCCAATAAATAAGAATGCAAGTCATATGTTTAATATGGCACTGCACCAGAATGAAGAGCCAAAGAACAGATTTCTTTGAAGAAAGCAAGGAAACAGATTTTTGAGACTCTGGGGATCACTAACGATGAATGGCAACAGTAAAGTGTTGGTAAGTGCTACTAATGCCCAATGCAGATTACAGCACTGTGGGTTGATTTTATCATCTGCTGTTCTAATTTTTAAGTTGGTCTCATTTCTCCCCTTCCCTTCCTCCATTCTCCTCATCATTTTCTCACCTTATTTGCCTTGTTAATATCATCCCTCATTTTGTTCCTCTTTCTCTTTCTTTCCTGTCCCCTTTTTCTCCCTTACAAACCTCAAGCTGCTTTATTCCTTGTCTGTCATTTTCTGTTGATTTCAGCAATTGGGGTGAGTGCATTATGGCATACTCACTCTGCAAGGCAAACTTTCCTTTTGTTAACCTTTGTAAATCCCTTAGAGTTTGGGAGGTGGCTTATCAATTTTGACTCATTATTGAAAAGGTCTGTAATCTAAAATCTCCTCAGGTCCTGTCCTTGGGAGTGTTATAATGTTTTTCTCTCTAAGATTTCTTTTAGACATTGGTAAAATGAGGATTTGAATGACACCATGAGGAGCTTTTATCAGGATAACAGATGCTGTGGGCAGAAAAATCATATTGCATAGTATAAGACAACTATTATTAATAAGTGGGAGTTTCTGTGGCTGGAGAGATGGCTCAGCAGTTAAGAACACTTAGTTCTTTTGCAAAGGAATTGAGTTCAGTACCCTGCACCCGTATAGTATACCACAGTAACTCTAGTTCCAGGGGATCTGATGTCATTTTCTAACCTCTCTGGGTTCTGCATGCATGTGGTACACATACATCCAAGCCATCAGCCACACACGTATACATATAAAATAAAATGAGCTAATACTTGAAACATAAGTTTAGTTTCTAGAGTGGCCGTTATGGAAATGAGTATGAAGACTTCTCAAAACCTGAGCTACTCATGGTTCAGCTCTATCTTTGGGGTATACACCTGATGGAATCTGAATAAGACTACAGCAGCATCACTT
Source organism: Arvicanthis niloticus (assembly GCF_011762505.2). Lineage (NCBI taxonomy): Eukaryota > Metazoa > Chordata > Mammalia > Rodentia > Muridae > Arvicanthis > Arvicanthis niloticus. Next base: position 117,483,992 of record NC_047658.1, on the reverse strand, counting down.
ACACATCTGTGTTTGTTGCATTGTTCACAATAGCTAAGTTGTACAAATATCTTATATGACTATATCAACAAATTACTGTACTAATAATGTATATATATACATATATATATTGTTTATGTGTGTGTAATAGGGGGGTTAATTGGCTTTAAAGAAGATTGAAAATATGTCATTTACATGGAAATGAACTGAACAAAAGAACATTACATTGAGTAAAAACTATTAGAATCAGAAAGACCAATATCACATTTACTTTTATATATACAATATACATTTTATATGAGTTATATATATGACTTTTATATACATATCACATTTTTATATATATCACATTTACTTTTATATATGCAATGTCATATATATGACTCATATAAAATATACATTGTATATATAAAAGTAAATGTGATATATGTACATAAGCATAGATTGAGAACAAGAAATCAGAAGAGAAAATTTGGGGGGTGAGGACAGGGACCAGAAAGAGAAAAGGAAAAGGATGTGGTAGGGTATGTTAAAATAAAAGAACAAATGTACATTGATATATGTATATATATCACATTTCACAATGAAATTTCACAATGTCACAATGAAACCTACTATTTGTACATCATTACCCACAAATAGTTTACTTTTAGTTTGGGTATTTTTTAAAAGACAGTGTCTTTCTATATACCTATGACCTGACCTGTAACTCACTATGTAGACCAGCCACAGAATAATCAAAGTACCAAACATACAGCACAAAAAAGAATATTAAAAGAGGCAAGGTAAAAAGATCAAGTAACATATAAAGGTAGACCTATTATAGTGAGACAATTATACCAAAGACAATAAAATAGGCCCACAACAAGCAGCGGGGTTGAATTAACAATTAAAAAAGTCTGCCTACAAAGAAAAATCTACAAAGAAAAATCAGACATAGTCACTGCTGAATTTTACCAAAGTTCCTAGGAAGAACTAGTAGCAATACTACTCAAACCTCAAGAGTCTTGCCAAGTGGTGTGACCTATGAACTACAATACCAATCAATCAGTCAGGCAACATGGACCCTCTGATGCAGCAGTGGCATGACTGCTGTGATGGTAACTAATCACTCTTTGTGTTGGATTTGAGGCTTGTTCCACAGAAGGAACTGAAGCCTATTAATGTAAATACAATCAAAAGCCCACCAATGGCTGAGGAGATCTTTTCCCCTAGGGAGGAACAGACTGTTGTTGCTTAGCTGCATTTACATAGTGCCAAACTGACCTCTAAATGTTAATGCTTATGTATACAGACAAATGCTATGCTTATCTTTAATCACAGAAGCTTCTCTGCACAGAACTGTTGTGAACACAGAAGATCATGGCCTTTCAAGTGCTGAAAACAAGTGATATTTGAGTGCTCAGCCCTAAAGAAGACATTTGTATGAACTCCTTTAAGACTTAGGGAACACTTAGACCAGAAGTCAGGGAGCATATAAGAGCTGGATGATGGAGAGAAAGGTTATGAAATGCTGTTATGGACATGACACAGCTGCTACAATCATAATCTCAAAGCAGCTACAGCTGTCTGAACAAGGCCTGCACACAACTAGACCTAGCATCAGTCAGGGAAAACTCATTGAGCCATACCCAAACCTGATGAATTATTTGCTACTAGAAGTCTCTAGAGTAAGGCAGTCATTGTCTTCAGTTAAATACTGTAGTTTGAGTACACAGTTGAGTGTGAAGTTCAAATAAGAATTGATCCATAGGCTCATATATTTGAATGTTTGGTTACCAGTTAGTGGGCAGTTTAGGAAGGATTAGTAGATGTGGCCTTGTTGGAAGAAGTATGTCACTAGGGAAAGCGCTGAGGTTTTAAAAGCTCAGTCTTGCTTTCTCTCTACCTTCAATTTTAAGATACAATATATAGTCTCAGTTACTGCTCTAGTGCCATGCTTGCCTGCCTGTTGCCATGCTCCCTGCCATGATAGACATGGACTAAATCTCTGAAACAGTAAGAAAGTGCCAACTTAAATGCTTTCTTTGAAACATACCATATACTATAACATACTTGCCAAGGGTTATTATTATGAAAATATAATTTTAATTATCTTATAGTTTAGGTGGTTGTGTCCAAAACTGACAGGTAAAATTCATTTCTCTCATGATAAAGATTACAAGAAATGCATGGGATAATTTCAATCTTCTTGTATCAGTTGAGGCTTGTTTTGTGATCAATTATATGTTCAATTTTGGAAAAGGTTCCATGTAGTGCTGAGAAGAAGGTGTATTATTTTGGTTTAGGGTGAAATGTTCTGTAGATATCTGTTAAATCCATTTGGTTCATAACCTCTATTAGTTTTACTGTGTCTCTGTTTAGTTTCTGTTTCAATAACCTATCCATTGGTGAGAGTATGGTATTGAAGTCTCCCACAATTTTTGTGTGGGTTTCAATGGGTATTTTGAGCTTTAGTAAAAGTTTCTTTTATGAATGTGGATGTCCTTGCATTTGGGGCATAGATGTTCAGAACTGAGACTTTCTCTTGATGGATTTTCCACTTGATCAACATGAAGTGTTCTTTCTCATCACACTTGATAACTTTTGGTTGAGTGTCTATTTTAATGGATATTGAGGTGGCAACTCCACCTTTTTTCCTGAGACCATTTGCTTGGAAGATCTTTTTCCATCCTTTTACTCTGAGATAATGTCTGTGTTTGTTATTGAGGTGTGTTTCTTGTATGCAGCAAAATGCTGGATCCTGTTTGTGTATCCAGTCAATTGGCTTATGTTTTTATGGGTAAGTTGTTTATTAATATTGAGAGATATTAGACAAAGGAGTGTTGGTTCCTGATATGTTTGTTTTTGTAGTAGGCTTTATGTGCTTCTGGTTCTCTCCTTTTGGCTTTTTTGTGAGATGCTTAATATCTTGTCTTAATATGCTTAATATCTTTTCTTTGTTGTAGATACCTCCATAGTGTTGAAGTTTTCCATCTAGGATCCTCTGTAGGACTGGATTGGTACATAGATACTATTTGAATTTGGTTTTGTCCTGGAATATTTTTGTTTCTACATCTATGTTGAGTAAGAATATTGCTGGATTTAGTAGCCTGGTTTGACATTTTGCAATTTTGTAAGCCAACAAGAAATATCAAATTAAATAATGACATACTTGAAGCAATCCCACTAAAATTGGGGACAAGACAAGGATGTCCACTCTTCCCATATCTCTTCAACATAGTACTGAAAGTGATAGCTAGAACAGTAAGAAAACAAAAAGAGATCAAGGGGATATAAATTGGCAAAGAAGAAACAAAGGTATCACTATTTGCAGATGATATGATAGTATACATAAGCAATGACAATGATTCTACCAGAGAACATCCCCAGATGATAAACAACTTCAGCAAAGTGGATGAATAAAAATTCACTCAAATAAGTCAGTAGCCTTCATATATACAAATGATAAAAAATTCTGAGAAATAAATTGGGAAACAACTCCCTTCACAATACCAAAAATAATATAAAATATCTTGGGGTAACTCTAACCAAACAATGAAAGATCTGTACAACAATAACTTCAAGTCTCTCAAGAAAGAATCAAAGAAAATCTCAGGAAATGGAGAGATCTCCCATTTTCATGGATTGGCAGAATTAACATAGTAAAAATGTCCATCCTACCAAGGCAAACTACAAATTCAGTGCAATCCCCATCAAAATCCCAACACAATTCTTCAAAGGCACTAAAAGAGTAATTCTCAACTTCATCTGGAAAAGCAAAAAAAAAAAAAACAGAATAGCGAAAACAATTTTTAACAATAAAAGAATGGCTGGGAGAATCACCAATCCTGACCTCAAGCTTTACTACAGAGCAACAGTGATAAAAAAAAAAAAAAAAAAAACTACATGGTATTGGTACAGACATTGACACGTTGTTTAATGGAATAGAATTGAAGACCCAGAAATAAAACCACATACACATATTGATACTTGATATTTGACAAAGACACCAAACATATACAATGGAAAAAAGAAAGCATCTTCAATAAATAGTACTGGTCTAACTGGATGTCTGCATGTACAAAAATTGAAATAGACCCATATTTGTCACCTTGCATGAAGCTCAAGTCCAAATGAATCAAGGACCTCCACATAAAACCAGATACACTGAATCTAACAGAAGAGAAAGTGAGAAAGAGCCTTGAACTCATTGGCACAGGAGGAAATTTCCTAAACAGAACTATAGTGGCTCATGCTCTAAGATCAAGAATTGATAAATGGGACCTCATGAAACTGAAAGCTTCTGTAAGACAAAGGACATAGTCAATAAGACAAAACAACAACCTGGAGACTGGGAAAAACCCTCACCAACCCCATGTCTGATAGAAGGCTAATATTCAAAATATATAAAGAGGTCAAGAAACTAACCATCACAAAACCAAACAACCCAATCAAAAAGTGGAGTACAGAAATAAACCAGGAATTCACAACAGAGGAATCTTGAATGGCTGAGAAGCACTTAAAGAAATGTTGAAACTTCTTAGTGATCAGAGAAATGCAATCAAAACAACCCTGAGTTTCCACCTTACAGCAATCAGAATGGCTAAGATCACAACCTCAGGTGACAACACAGATATTGGGGAGGATGTGGAGGAAGGAGAACACTCCTCCATTGTTGGTGGAATTGCAAACTGGTACAATCACTCTGGAAATCATTCTTGAGGTTCCTCAGAAAACCAGAAATAGATCTACATAAGACCCAGCAATCCCACTCTTGGGAATATGCCCAAAAGATGCTCCACCATGCCACAGGGGCACATGTTCCACTGTGCTCATAGTGATCTTATTTGTGAAAGCCAGAAGCTGGGAACAACCCAGATGTACCACAACAGAAGAATAGATACAGAAATGTGGTTCATTTACACAATGGAATACTACTCATGTATTAAGAACAAAGACATCCTGAGTTTTGCAGGCATATGGATAGAAGTAGGAAATATTCTGAGTGAGGTAACTCAGACCCAAAATGTCATGCATGGTATGTACTCACTAATAAGTGGATATTAGCCAAAAAAGACAGACTACCCAATAAATAGTCCACAAAAGTAAAAAATGTCAACAAGCTGAAGAGCCCAAATGAGGACTCCTCAGTCCTACTAGGGAGGGAGAAAAGACAACCCCAAGTGGGGAGGGAGGGAGGTACCTGGAAGGGAAAGTGGGTGGGGGTTGGGAGGAGAGAGGAACCTGATCTTGTATTGGATGCAGGAAAAGGACTGAAGCCCTGAGGACCAGCAGAAACAATTGAAAGAGACAACCTCGGGAGGTAGGAGGTTAGGGGAACCTCCAGAATGCACCAGAGACCTGGGAGGTGAGACATTCTCAGGAGTGAAAGGGAGGTACCTCAGAAGAAATGCCTGACAGCAGTGAGAGGGAACTTATAGGGCCCACCTCCATCAGGAAGACAAGGCATCAAATGACGGAGGATGTTGCCATCCCACAGTCAAAACTCTGGCACATAATTGTTAGTGTCTGATTTTATATCCAGCCACTTTGCTAAAGTTGTTTATTAGGGTTAGGAGTTCTCTGATGGAAGTTTTGGGTTCACTTAAGTATACTATCATATCATCTGCAAATAGTGATATTTTGACTTCTTCCTTTCCAATTTGTATCCCTTTGATCTCCTTTTTTTCTCTAATTGCACTGGCTAGGACTTCAAGTACTATATTAAATAAATAGAAAGAGAGTAGGCACCTTGTCTAGTTCCTGATCTTAGTAAGATTGCTTCAAGTTTCTTTCCATTTAGTTTAATGTTGGCTACTGGCTTGCTGTATATTGCTTTTACTATGTTTAGGTATGGGCCTTGAATTTCTGTTATTTCCAAGACTTTTACTATGAAGGAATGTTGAATTTTGTCAAATGCTTTCTCATCATCTAGCAAGATGACTGTGTGATTTTTTTCTTTCATTTTGTTTATATAGTGGATTACATTGATGAATTTCTGTATATTGAACCATCCCTGCATTCCTCAGATAAAGCCTACTTGATCATGGTAGAAAAGTGTTTCAATGTGTTCTTAGATTCAGTTTGCAAAATTTTATAGAGTAATTTCGCATCGTTATTCATAAGGGAGATTGGTCTGAAGTTCTGTTTCTTTATTGGGTCTTTATGTGGTTTAGATATGAACTTAATTGTAGCTTCATAGAATGAATTGGGTAGTGTTTCTTCTGTTTCTATTTTGTGGAATAGTTTATAGAGAATGGATATTAGGTCTTCCTTGAAGGTCTGATAGAATTCTGCACTAAGACCATCTGGTCCTGGTCTTTTTTTATTTGGTAGGGAGACTTTTATTGACTGCTGCTATTTCTTTAGGGATTATGAAACTGTTTAGGTGCTTTATCTGATCTTAATTTAACTTTGGTACCTGGTATCTGTCTAGAAAATTGTCCATTTCATGCAGATTTTCCAGTTTTGTTGAGTATAAGCTTTTGTAGTAGGATCTGATGATTTTTTGAATGTCCCCGGCTTCTGTTGTTGTGTCTCCCTTTTCAGCTCTAATTTTATTAGTTTGGATACTGTCTCTGTGCCCTGTAGTTAGTTTGGCTAAAGGTTTATTGATCTTGTTGATTTTCTCAAAGAACCAGCTACTGGTTTTGTTGAATGTTTGTATAGTTCCTTTTTTTTCTACTTGATTGATTTCTGCCCTGAGTTTATTTCCTGCCATCTACTCCTCCTGGGAGTATTTGCTCCTTTTTGTTCCAGAGCTTTCAGGTGTGCTGTCAAACTGCTAGTGTATGCACTCTCCAGTTTCTTTTTGTAGGCATCTAGGGCTATGAGTTTTCCTTTTAGCATTGCTTTCATGGAGTCCCACAAGTTTTGGTATGATGTGTCCTCATTTTCATTAAATTCTAAAAAGTCTTTAATTTCTGTCTTTATCTCTTCCCTGAACAAGTTATCATTGAGTAGAATGTTGTTCATTTTCCACATACATGTGGGCTTTCCATTGTTTTTCTTGTTATCGAAGACCAGCCTTCATCTGTGTTGATCTGTTAGGATGCATGGGATTATTTCAATCTTCTTGTAACTGTTGTGGCCTGTTTTGTGACCAATTATATGGTCTATTTTTGAGAAGGTTCCATATGGTGCTGAGAAGAAGGTATATTCTTTTTTTAGGATAAAATGTTCTATAGATCCCTCTTAAATCCATTTGGTTCATAACTTCTTTTAGTTTCACTGTGTCTTTGTTTAGTTTCTGCTTCAATAATCTGTCCATTGCTGAGAGTGGGGTGTTGAAGTCTTCCACTATTATTGTGTAAGGTTCAAAGTGTGCTTTGAGCTTTAGTAAAGTTTCTTTTATGAATCTGAGTGCCCTTTCATTTGGAGCATAGATATTCAGAATTGAAAGTTCATCTTGGTAAATTTTTCCTTTGATGAGTATGAGGTGTCCTTCCTTTTCTTTTTTGACAACTTTTGATTGAAAGTCAGTTTTATTCAATATTAGAATGGCTACTCCAGTTTGTTTCTTGGGACCATTTGCTTGGAAAATTGTTTCCCAGCATTTTACTCTGAAGTACTGTGTGTAGCTCTCACTGAAGTGCATTTCCTGTATGCAGCAAAATGGTGGGTCATGTTTCTGTATCCAATCCATTAGTCTATATCTTTTAATTGAGGAACTGAGTTCAGTAATGTTCAGAGATATTGAGGAAAAGTGATTGTTGCTTCCTGTTATTTTTGTTAGAGGTGAGATTATGTTTGTGTTGGTATGTTTCTTTTGGCTTTGTTGTAAGAAGACTACTTTCCTGCATTTTCTAGGGTGTACTTTCCCTTTTTTGTTGGAGTTTTCCATCTATTATCCTTTGTGGCCCTCAATTTCTGGAAAGATATTGTGTAAATTTGGTTTTGTCATGGAATATCTTGGTTTCTGCATCTCTGGTAATTGAGTTTTGCTGGTTATAGCAGCCTGGGCTGGTATTTGTGATCTCTTAGGGTCTCTATGACATCTGTCCAGCATCTTATGGCTTTTATAGTCTCTGATGATAAGTCTGGTATAATTCTTATAGATCTGCCTTTACGTTACTTGACTTTTTTCCCTTACAGCTTTTAATATTCTTTCTTTCATTTTGCATCTAGTGGGGTTTTTTATGTGACAGAAGGAATTTCTTTTCTGGTCTAGTCTATTTAGAGTTCTGTAGGTGTCTTGTATGTTCATGTGCATCTCTTTCGTTAGGTTAGGAAAGTTTTCTTCTATAATTTTGCTTGTTTGTTTTTGTTTTTTGTTTTTTTGTTTTTGTTTTTTGAGACAGGGTTTCTCTGTATAGCCCTGGCTTTCCTGGAACTCACTCTGTAGACCAGGCTGGCCTCAAAGTCAGAAATCCGCCTGCCTCTGCCTCCCAAGTGCTGGGATTAAAGGCGTGTGCCACCACTGCCCGGCTCTTCTGTAAGTTTGTTGAACATATTTACTGACCCTTTACATTGGGAATCTTCACTCTCTTCTATACCTAATATCCTTAAGTTTGGTGTTCTCATTGTTTCCTGGATTTCCTTGATGTTTTTGGGTTAGGAGATTTTTGTATCTTGCGTTTTCTTTGACTGTTTTGTCAATGTTTTCCATGGTATCTTATACACCTGAAATTCTCTTTTCTGTCTCTTTTATTCTGTTGGTGATGCTTGCATCTATGACTTCTGACCTTTTTGCTAGATTTTCTACCTCCAGGGTAGTCTCCCTTTGTGATTTCTTTATTGTTTCTACTCCCATTTTTAGATCTTGGATGGTTTTGATCAATTCCTTCACCTGTTTGGTTGTGTTTTTCTGTAATTTTTTTAAAGGATTTTTGTGTTTCCTCTTTAAGGACTTCTTCCTGTTTACCTGTGTTCCTCTGTATTTCTTTAAGGGAGTTACTTATGTCCTTCTTAAAATCCTCTATCATCATCATGAAAAGGGATTTTAAATTCAAATCTTACTTTTTGGGTGTGATGGGGTATCCAGGACTTGATATGGTGGGAGAACTGGGTTCTGATGATGCCAAGTAAACTTGTATTCTGTTGTTTATGTTCTTGTGCTTGCCTTTTCCCATTTGGTTGTCTCTAGTGTTACCTACCCTCACTGTCTATTAGTGGAGCCTGTCTCTTCTGTTATCTTGGTTGTGTCTGAAATTTTCAGAGTCCAGCTATCTCTGTGATCCTGTAATGCTGAGATTCTGGATATATGAGCTCCTGGAAGTCCAGATTCCTCTATGATCCTGGGTGTGTTAGTGCTTGCTCCTGGAAGTCCAGCTTTCTCTATGATTCTGAGCCTGTTACAGCTCCTGGGAGTCCAACTTCTCTAGGTGTTCTGAGATTGGTTGCAGAGCTAGTGCCCAAGGTCTGCTTATTTCACTGGCTCAGACTGGAAGGAACCTGTGGCAAGGGGTCAGAATATGGTGTCTTCAAGGGAGCAGAACAGCTAGAAGTCAACTTCTCTGGGTGCATCAGATTCTCTGGGATGGGTCAGAATATGGTGTCTTCCCATGAGCAGACCAGCTAGGAGCCTGCCCCAGCTGAAAGGTCCGGTTGGAGGGGGTAAAAGGGGAGTGGTATTCAGGAAAGGCAGGGTTTTAGTAGGCAATGGGTCCCTACTGTGATGGGCTCCCAACTGCAGTGTTGGGATTTCAGATTGTGGGGAAGTATTCTTACAAACTGCTTTGAGTGCATCAGATTCTCTGGAATAGGTCAGAATATGGTGTCTTCCTGGGAGAGGATCAGCTAGTAGGCTGTCCCCTCAGAAAGGCAAAACACACCTAAATAAAAAAGACAGACACTATCTCAGAGTAAAGGTATGGAAAAGGTCTTCCAAGCAAATAGTCCCAGGAAACAAGCTGGAGTTGCCATTCTAATATCCAATAAAATAGACACTCAAACAAAAGTTATCAGGCATGATGAGGAAGGACACTTCATATACATCAAAGGGAAATCCATCAAGAGAAAGTCTCAATTCTGAATATTTATGCCCCAAATGCAAGGGCACCCACAATGATAAAAGCAACTTTACTAAAGCTCAAAACACCCATGAAAACCCACACAATAATTGTGGGAAACTTCAACACCCCACTCTCACCAATGGACTGGTCATTAAAACAGAAACTAAACAGAGACACAGTGAAACTAATAGAGGTTATGAACCAAACGGACTTAACGGATATCTACAGAACATTTTACCCTGAAACAAAAGAATACATCTTCTTCTCAGCACCTCATGATATCTTCTTTAAAATCAATCATATAATTGATCACAAAACAAGCCTCAACTGATATAAGAAGATTGAAATAATCCCATGCATCCTATCAGATCACCTCGGACTAAGGGTGGTCTTCAATAACAGCAAAAACAAGAGAAAGTCCCCATACAAGTGGAAATTGAACAATTTTCTACTTAATGATAACTTTGTCAGGGAAGAAATAAAGAAAGAGATTAAAGACTTCCTGAAATTTTAATGAAAATGTTGACACATCATACCCAAACTTATGAGACACAATGAAAGCAGTGATAAAAGGAAAATTCATAGCACTAAGTATCCTGGTAAAGAAACTGGAGAGATCTTATACTGACAACTTAACAGCACACCTAAGACCTCTAGAACAGAAAGAAGCAAACACACCCAAGAGGAGTAGAAGGCAGGAAATAGTCAAACTCAGGGCTGAAATCAAATAAATAGAACCAAAGAAAACAATACAAAGATTCAATAAAACCAAAAGCTGGTTATTTCAGAGAATCAACAAGATAGATAAACCCCTAGGCAAACTACTAAAGGGCCCACAGGCAATATTCAAATTAACAAAATCAGAAATGAAAAGGGAGACATAACAACAGAAATGGAAGAAATTTAAAAAACCATCAGATCCTACTCAACAAAACTAGAAAATCTAGATGAAATGGATGTTTTTCTAGACAGATAACACATACCGAAGTTAAATCAAGAACAGGTAAACTATTTAAACAGGACCAAATCTCACAAGAAAATAAAAGAACTCATTAAAATACACCCAACCACAAAAATCCCAGGGCCTGATGGATTTAGTGCAGAATTCTAGTAGACCTTCAAAGAAGACCTGATATCAATATTCCTCAAACTATTCCATAAAATAGAAACAGAAGGAACACTACCTAACTTGTTCTGTGAAGCCCCAATTACTCTGATACATAAATCACACGAGGACCCAACCAAAAAAGAGAACTTCAGACCAATCTCGCTTATGAATATCGATGCAAAAATACTGAATAAAATTCTTGCAAACCAAATCCAAGAACACACCAAAACCATCATTCACCACCATCAAGTAGGCTTCATCCCAGGGCTTCAAGTTTGGTTCAATATACAAAAAACTATTAACATAATCTACAGAGGGACAGTGTCCCAAAGCCACTCCAACTGTATATGGAACATCCCTAACATCTCATACCAAGCCAACAGGAAGCACCTACTGTCAGAGCCCCAAGCCACCCATAAACTGTATGTAAGATCCTTTCCAGAAGGAATAAAGGTGTGAGAATTACTCCATTGTCTCAGAGTATCTGTCATGTAAGAGCTGTAACACTGCATGGGAAAAGAATGCTCTCTCATAGGTTTTGCCACCAGACTTGGCTCAGCCTAGCCAGTGCAGCATCTCTTAGCAACAGCGGTTGCTGGGGTAGAGGCACCAGTACAGCAGCAGCAGTGAAGGCAGCAACACCAGAGGGAGAGGAGACAGTTCCCCCTCCCTGTTTGTGCCCCTTCCCCTTGACTTGAACCCTTCCACTGAGCCAGGCCAGAGATCTCCACTGATAGCCTCTGGCACAGACTGGCATCTTGAGTCCCTTCAATGACCAATAACCTCCTTAGCAGTAGTTGTTCTCCAAAATCAGAGGGCCCAAGACTTATTGACTACTGAACAGGGAGGGACTTGCATTTTTCTAGGGAAGGAATGTTGCTTCTATTTCAATGAATCTGGGCTGGTAGAAGAAGATGTACAAATGCTCAAAGGACTCTGGTCAAATCTCCGGGCACTCTATGCTCCCAACACCCTTACCCCTTGGTACTCTAGCCCCTTGGTAGCATGGCTTTTTTCTCCTCCTTGACCCCATACTAACTATTGGAGCCTTACTTTCTTTGTCACCCTTCCTCACCCAATTTCTAAAGTAACAGTTGAGTAACATTGCAAATACTACTACTAATCAGGTCTTGGTTCAGTATCAAACTGTTCCCAACATAGGAGACAATTACTCTGATGACACCTTTCCTTTATAAAACATAAAAGGGGGAGTTGTGGGACAGAAACTTGGTAAGGTTGAGTGGGTTGAAAGCACTGGAACCTCATACCAGAGGATGGTAGGAGCTTCACCTGCCTCCAACCAAGCCCTGCCACATGACCAACCTACCTCATGGAGAGGATCATGACAATCAGTCACATAGGTGCAGAGCCCCAAGCCAGTACACATGCAGGTGAGGCACCCCTAGCATCTCAGACAGCCAATAGAAAGCATCTGCTGTCAGATGCTGTCAGACCTTGAACTCACCCAAAATGTATATAAGATCCTAAGGAATAAAGGTATAAAGGTGCGTGAGAATTACTCCATCACAGATCATATGAGAGCTTGTCATAAAAGAGCTGTAAAACTTCCTGGGGAAGACTTCCAGGAGAGCTCTCTCCTGAAGCTTTTGCCACTGGAGGCCTCCAGGGCCTACTGCAGTCACTTGCTGCCTGGTGGCCCTGACCTTGGTCTCTAGCTACTCTACTTTGCTAGCTGAGTCCACACATTGCAGCATCTCACCACTTCTTGCCAACTTCAGAGCAGTAGTTGCACTTTCCTCTCCCTGCTCATGCATGCTACATAGCATAGCAGCATACACTGGCATAGCAGCAGACACTGAAGATAGCCTTGATCTGACTCCCTTTCCCTTGAAAGCTACTCTGGAGCCAGAGCCTCCAAAGATCTCTGTTGATAGTATACAAAGTCCTGGGAGGCATTTGTGGGAAACTGCAGAGACAGACACAGGCTGGCTCAGCTCTCTAGGAATCTCCATTTAGGTGGTGAACTACTTAGGGAAAATGGAGCTTAGCATTCAGTAGTTGAGATCAGAACTCGTCTCCTGATTAAAACTTTTAGGTGATACTCATCACTCAATTTTGTAAAATGTTTTTCCTTTTAAACCTTTAACATATTCATTTAAATATGTTTATTTTCATTACTGAGTAACTATTCCTCTTTGGTTTTTTGGTCTTTTTTTAGTTTTCTTTTATTTTTAATTTGTGCCTCATTTTCTTCTTTTATTTTTTTCCTTTCATTTATTGGGGTTTTTCTAGACAGAATTTTTCTGCTTAGACCTAGATGTCCTGGAACTCACTTTGTAGACAAGGCTGGCCTCAAACTCAGGAAGATCTTCCTACCTCTGTCTCTTAAATGCTGGGACGACTAAATGCATGTCCATGTTGGTATTTTAACTGGCATGGTCTTATAGAGGGCTTGTAAAAATAACTACAGAAGCTGTAGGTTCATGTGTGCAATAGCCTTGCCATTTCCATAGAACAGCATTTTGTCAGCACTCATCTCTATCCTCTGGCCTTTATATTCTACCTGACCTCTCTTCTGTGATACTGTCTTAATCTTCACATGATGGGGACAGATAGATTCAGATATCTTAGCTAAGACTCAACACTCACATTAACTTGAAATGTAAACAGTTTGACAGATTGTGAGTCTGCATTAACCATTGCCCAATGCAAATTGAAACTTCATTGACCCAGATATTGAGCAGTACCAATATATAGATAAAACCAAAATTCAGAAGGCAGTTTGGCAGCAAGAGCATTTATTAAAATAACATTAGTAGGTCTCTGCTAGGTGCTCTGTCTTCCTTAGCCATAGGTTTTTGACCAGGTTTACTATAAAATACATGAATTCCCTCCTATAAAGTATGGTCCAAATCCAGTCATGAAGTTATTGGTTATCCCTATAACCTCCATGTCTCAATTATGTCTCTGAGCATAACTTGCCTGGCAGGTAGATGCCCTTAAACTTTAACAACAAAAGACTTATAATTAAAAGTCTATACATAAATAGATATGCTATTCAACTCTGGATACAGTGTATATGCATGTAATGTAGATAGAACTCTCACTTTAAAAAGTACATATATATCTAAGGAAACACAAATATTTTAAAACTTGAACCATGTCAACCACATGGCTTGTAACCTGCCATGTCACTTCACAATCTTAAGATGATTACATGGTATAAAACAACAATTGACCTTCTTAGTCCTAATGTACTCTCTATTACTGTATCTCCTTAGAGACTATGAAAGCAACAAGTCTCATATTTTATATGATGATAGATATTCAAAGTTATAATTTTACAACAAACTGTATATGTGATTCAATCCTGGTTTAAAATATTCTTTGGTGATAAAATTTTAAAGTTATAACAGTCTATTCAAGTTAACAAAACCTAATTAAAAATGTACTTAACCACTTCATGCTTACTTCTGACTGGTTTTGCATGCATGAATAAGTAGATTTTCTTTTTCCTGCTGCCAGCCACCTAGACTCAGAATTTACCTCTGGACTTTCTAGCCACTGGATCTAATATAATAGGAATTCAAATATTATTTAAATATAGATAATATTAAAATTGTTTTATACTATTGTACTGCTATTTTATACTGTGGGATGAGGTCAGACAGCATGGGTTATATACATCTATGATGTTGCTAAAGAACTGTTTTAATAGAAGTTTTCTTAAAAACAAAATTAAATATGTTTTATTTTATTTTGTGCTCTGAGCTTGTATGAAATGGAGAAATATGTTTCATGCCTAACTTTAGCTCACAACACACTTCCTTCAATGAAAATAAAAATAGTAATGGGGGCAGCTGTAGGAGAAGCTAAGGTGGGAGGAGTAAGGAGAGGAAGAGGAAAAGGAAGAGGAGTGAGGCAAGAAGAAAGGCAGAGAGATGTAGGAGGATGAAGAGCCATGCTGATATGGAAAGTAGTCCTGGGTAACAACTTATATTTAGGTTAGCTAATTGTGAAATGCCTCTAATTGTGTGGGCATATTGTTATTGAGCATTACCAAACATATAAAGCCTTTGATTAATATTTAAGCATTAGAGTCTCATTTTCTACCAGGCCTTGTGGATGACGGGATGGTCTGGGCACAGGCCAGCCTTGCAGAGACAGTGTGGTAGATTGGCAGAGTCATCTCCCATGCTGGCATCTCATGGGTGGCAGGGCCAGTGTCTCTGGCAGCGTGAGTGGCAGTCTGAGCTGAGCGGCAGCGAAAATACACTGCCACTCATGGCCACAGGCCTTGCCTAGTTGGAAACATGGCAGCCCCATATTGCAAGACAGATTGAGTACAGCCTATTTAGGCAAAACAGGCAGCCTCACAGAGGTAAAAGGGGATGGTTGGAGAAAGAACTCTGAGGGAGGACTGGGAGGGATTCAACATTTGGGAGGTAAATAAATAAAACAATTAATTAAAAAAGAGGCATGGCTGTATATTTTTAAAAATTAAAAGCAAAGCTATCAACAATGAAATTGGTCATTGGGAGAAGTAAAGGGCAGAAAACACATGCTACTCCCCAAGGACAAGTAAAGCAGGAGAGGTAGACTGAGGAGAGTAAGATAATGACAAGACAAAATCGTGTCTTTAAAAACCTAGATAAGTTAGAGACAAGGGAGCACATTAAAGAAAGAATGATTAAGAAAAGAGTAATTGACTAACACACTAACAAGTGAAAGCACCTGAATAAGCAAGAAATTCAGGAAAGTATGTGTTCTGATTATCTGTCAGTGTGCTTTGCCTGTTATTACTATGTTATTCTTTCCATCAATCAGCAGAACAAGCTTCCAGAAACAAAGCTGACTTCTCTAGAAAGTACATGTGAGGCCTCTTTCATGGGTATTCACAGCTACTTGTTCAAGGCTGGGTCTTCAACCTGTAGTCAAGTAAAGACCTGGATAAGTAAGTGGGCCATTGCATTCTTGACCAGGGTGTGAAAAGACTCTACTCATTATCCCAGACTTATATTCCTGCTCTAGCACCAGCTGGGTAAGCACCACTTGACTGTGTTCTAGTCATAAAAACTATCACACACTAGGTAAAAAACCCATACTGAATAGACTAAGACTGTGAATTCATTTTTTATGTGGACACTTGGTGGTGGCCAATATCTGGAGAGTGATTAATGGTAGCTGCCTAAGAAAATGGTGTGTTTGTGAAGCAGTGTTTAAAGAAACAATGAGAAGCATATAAATCTCAGGATACCTGTGTTTCTGGTCTGAATTTTGGTGCATCAGGGTATTTGTGACCAAGTACGACCATCTGTGCTCAATACCTGTGGCATAGAAATTAAAAGGAAAGAATTCACAAAATTGTTCTCTGACCCACAAATGTACACTGCATATATATATGAAAGGAAGAACAGAGGAAGGAAGAAAATAAGGAAGAAAGGAAGGAAGGAAGGAAAGAAGGAAGGAAGAAAGGAAGGAAGGAAGGAAGGAAGGAAGGAAAGAAGGAAGGAAAGAAGGAAGGAAGAAAGGAAGGAAGGAAGGAAGGAAGGAAGGAAAGAAGGAAGGAAGGAAGGAAAAAATGAAGGAAGTATAGGACTGGATCCCACTGAGATTCCTGCTTCTGCTTTATAATCTACAGACAAAGAGCTAGAACTTAGTCATACATGGAGATGAATGAAACTACTTAATTAGAAAGTAAGAGGTGATTTGATCCATGTTCACTGGATGTTTATGTAATTTCTCTTGTTTCAAATGTTTTGTTGACAGAATTTGAAAATAATTTTTCTTCTAAAAATTGTTTCTACTGTTGTCATGTTAATAGTCACAAGCCTTCTGAGCTGCCACTTGCCTTAAGGCAGGATCAGTAACCTCACCTTGTATAAACATCCCAGGTCCCCATGTGCTCTGGTAGAGTCCATTTACTCACCATTAGCTAAGCCTAATAGGAAACTGAAAATCATGAGGCTGAGCCTGTGTCTTCCCCTGATCATTCTGACTGTCTGTTGCTAAGAAAGTGAGTAATATTTATGATTAATTCAGCCACAGCTTCTGGTAAGTTTGCCTCTTTGAACAGTTGGCAAATTTTTGTGCCATAAGGTTGAAGTCAGGAGAATACAAATAATCTCAAATTTCTCCCAACCTCTTTTTTTATATCTCCTTAAATAAAGCCCAACAAATTTAACTAATTTTTTCCTAATTAGGACACTGGATGGGTGTGGGATTGAAACAAACAAGAAGACCACTATGAACAGCATTCAGGAAACTTTTTTTTATTAAAGGGATGCTATTTGTTGTGCTACTTTTCATTTTATTTTATCTGGGAAGGTGATTTCAGAGAGCTTTCTGTTTCTAAGAGTCCATGCTCTCTGAAACTGTGAATAATACAAGTTCAAATTCTTCAACTAGACTCTGAAGATAAGCAGGCTTGTTCAGTCTAACAAATTTCTTGGATGTTCTATCAATAATGATGTTAGAAACAGCATGGTCATTACCAATTAGATGTCTGCTTTTCTTGAATTAATTTTTCAAAACCATCAATTTGTGTGTAAAATAGAAAATTCCTACATACCCTGTGCCTTAAAAATGAAGCAAATTTCATGAATAGTTACTCTCTCCTTTCTGCATCTTCTCCTATTTGCCTAAAATCTCCTCATCCTATAGCCTAAAACATTTCCCTATAATCTGATGGAATCTGCTTAAGGCTCATACCCTATTCATATACTTCCTGAGTATACTATTGAGATGACCTGAGGAAAACATCCTTTTCATCCAGTCTAAGTGAAGTTAAAGATGTGGAATTTGGATCAGAGACCAGCAGAGACCATCTGAGGAGTTCCATGTTTGGTTGTTGTTGTTTCTTTATGAGTTTTGAAGGGGATGTGGAACCTAGACTGGAATGTTAATTTCTTAAGTCTACATGAACATTCATCATCAATACTTAGAATCCATAAAGTAGGGCTTCAGTTTGTCCTTTCACCCTCACTAGAAGTGAATCTGAGCATCTCTGTGAAAAAGCAAAACGTTTCTTAGATTCTCAGATGTGTTAGTTAGAGTTTACATTGCTGTAAAGAGATGCAATGACCAAGGCAACACTAATAAAGAACATTTTATTGGAGGTAGCTAATAGGTTCAGAGATTCAGTCCATTATCATCAAGGCAGGAAGTATGGCTGAGTCCAGGCAGGCATGATGTTGGAGTTGGAGCTGAGACTTCTACATCTTGTTCTGAAGGGAACTCAAAGAAGACTGAATTTCTCAGACTGTTAGAAGGAGGGTATCAAATCCCATACTTCCTCCAACAAGCCCACACCTACTCTAACAAGTTAACACCTTCTAGTAGTGCCAGTCCCTGGGCCAAACATATTCAAACCACCACACCAGAAGTGATCTGGTATGCAATCAAACTGATCAACTTTTGTACCTTTAACTTTTTATCCAGAACTATACCTGATGTCATGAACTAAATTTGTCAATTTCAAAATGAAAACTCTATTAGTATACAGAGTCTACTTGCTTTTATTTTCTTTTACTGCCTGCAGTAAAATATTTCTTATTCACATCATATTTGATGATACAAATTTTTTCAACTATCCAAGACTCATAAAAATGGTACTGAAGTTGCAGTAGAGGTTCAAACTTTATTGCTAGAAAAAGGGAATTTCAGGAAGCCATAGAAACTTTTGGAGTCATGAATATGAAATAAAATACAGAAATGACAAGAGACAACTGTAATCTTTCTTCAGTCTCTTATTGTGTGATCTTTAGGAATTCACACAGTTTTGCATCAGCATAGTCACATAAGTGGGCCACAATACCTTGCATATCCTGTCCAGTCTACAGTCTCAAGTAAGAGAGGATGATGAAAAAAATAATAATAAAGATAATAATAATAACAGTAACAATTGAAAAGTTTCCAGCTATATAAACATTCTTCACTGTAAACCTTTATTTCAATTTAATTTTTGGTATAAACTTATAATGAACTTTGTAACGTGTGATCACATATTTTAAAAATTATATGAATATTGAGGACAAAAAGATAAGAGGGAAAATATAATGGAGAGATAAAGCAGAACTCTTTGCCTTTTCCCACTTAGAATAGCATATAAAATAGAACTTTTTTCTCTTTCTCAAATAAAATAGAAGTTTTCTTTGTACTTTTTCTTTAGATAGCTTTCATAGAAAACCTTTTTTACACTTATTAATAAATGTGAATGTCCCGTCCAGCAGGGCATTAAACAGGGGTCTGGGGAGGTCATCTGAAAGAGAGAATAGGGGAAAGAGGCAAATGCAAAGAACCCCAGCTTGTCTATAGGCTGATCAAACCATAATTTTTACTTTTTTACACAGGGGTTATATACACAAAAAGGCAGGATGTGGGGAAGGGGATGATATAGGGGCATAGGTGTTCAGGGGTAGTACAGATATCTTCCAGAACAGGGTATCGGCTGGGTGAAGGTTCAGGGGACAGATCACTATGACTCAACCTATTATTCACTTGTCCTTATCTAAGTTGGTACTATCCACCAAGGCTACCCAAGGTCTATGACTGTCCACAAGACCTATGCCTACTTGTTCTTATCCAGGCTGGTAAATTTCCACCAAAGCTGCCTGTTTACAACATCTTATAGCTATCTGTTTCAGTGTTTTTCCATAGAGACCAAGAATTTTGTTAGCAGGCTGACTTAGGCCTATTGCTGATTTTATGCCTTAAGTGTATAAGCAAGGCTGCCCCTGACAACAAAGAACTTCTGGTTGTGTTCCTGCTGCTTCTTGACATTTCAGTGGAATTTTACTGGTTAATGGAGCCTCATGGTTTCTTCTGGATAGAACTGCTGCTGCTTATTTGTGTTGGGTGGTTGCCTAGTGGAATGGACTGCCTCTGCTGATTTCTACTTGGTGTAAGGCTAGTGTATTAGAGTCCTGACAAGGATTGGAATTGCACCAAGAATTTCTAAATAGGTCCATGTTCCCCCCCCCTTGTCCTAATAATCTTTCTTCTTTGCCTACCTTTGGTTAGTGGGCTATAAGGGAGGTTGAAGAATTTAAGAATCCTTACTAAAGTAACTTTTAAAGTACCTTAGAATACATGAGTGATTGAAATGAGGATCATATTTAAATTGTGACAAGAAAACAAAGTTTGGTCCCATTTAAAATATAAAAAATATGGACTCAAGAGAGAGAAATGGATCTATTCTTATTTACCTGTGAGCTCATTAACATCAGTTTTGTTCTGCTATCTTTCTTTCTGAAATTCATAGGAAACAGAAGATGCTCAAAACAAAGCTTATTTAGCAAGTGTCAGAAAGGAGCAAGGTGAGTACTTGGGTGAGTACTTTCATCTTCTAGTCCACAACCAGGGTCCTTCAGTCCAAAGTCAAGTAGGAACTCTAACAGTGAAATGGAACAGAGTATCTTTGTCCAAAGCATTACCTTCCAGGATTCTACCTGGTGCCCAGTCATTATGAACAATTACTATGGATATTCCTTGCCAATTAAGAGTGTTCTATCCCTTAAAAGGGTCCTCTCTCATTTAAAAATCTCCACATGTCTAGAATTGTACTAGAAAGAACCATATTTTCTCTTTTTTTTCTTTTTTTTTCTTTTTTTTATCGGATATTTTATTTACACTTCAGATGCCATCCCCTTTCCCCATTCCTCCACTTAGAAAACCCCTATCACATGCCCCCTTTTCCTTTTTGCACTTATACATTTTTTAAATGTTAATCATAGGCTTTATAAGTTTGGTAATGCTCAATCAGAGGTGTAACCCACTACCCAACCTAGATATATCAACTATCTTTGACTGGTGGAGATATGTGAACATCTGCCTCCCTGTCTCCCCCCCTCTTTCTCTCTCTCTCATCACCTAGCTTCTCCTCTCCTTCTTCTCCTCCTCTCCTTACTCCTTCTCTCCCTCTCAGTACTCCTCCCACCTTAGCTCCTTCTACATATCACCCTTCCTGTTAAAATAAAACTTTCCTCTCAAAATACAATTAGAGCATAATTATGCCAATTTGTACCAGTGAGGTACAAGATAGTCCTAATACCCAGTCCATCATTTTGTTGACTAACCAGAACCTCTGTCATCTCTCCTAACTAAAACACTTAGTTCTGAACCTGGCTTTTTCCTTGGCTTTAGAATGAATTTCAGCTGAAGACCATCCACTCAAATATTTTCTCTCAAAGTAAATAGCCAGGATTGGCTAGAACCATATTTTCATAATATCTTCAATATGATTTCAAGAATCATAATATCTTCAGACACTTCATAATGACCTTTCTATGATCACTCAAATGGCAACGGTCATTGCAAAAATAATGGCTTCGTTGTAAATTCTGGGAACTAAAGCCTCACAATGATGGAGCTGCTAACAGTCTCTTCCACTGAGAAACATTCTTTATAATTTCAATAACTTTTGAAATTGGAACATTCTACATGCTTGCATCTGCCACATCCTTAGAGAGATCCCTAAGGATCATCTTGTGGGACAAATACTGTGCACTGTTCTTTGTTCACAGATGGTATGCTTGATAGATTTATTATTTAGGAGAGAAAATTTCAGAGAGTAAAGTATTTTATTTCTATGGCAACTAGTTCATAAAAGACAGGAGATGCAATGCAATCAACTTTCAATATCTTAGAGTACTTAATGAATGAGAAAAATGAGAAACATCCTGTGACTTCTGTGTTTTCCAAAAAATACTTCCTACAGTTAACAGAAGGAAATGTCTGAGATATATAAAAAGATAGCTCAACATGTCACGTGTATTTACAGAAAAAAAAAAAAGCAAAAAAGTACATTTTGTTGTTTAAATAATTCTTAAATTATTTATAAGTTTGTATCTATTGCACAAAATTTGTAGTAAAAGAGCCCACATTTCATTCTCACTCATTGTTATTGTGTGATTCTTAATTCTCTGGCATGATTCAAGCATGCTAAGAGGCCAACCTTATACTTGCCATAGGAGATGGGCCTCTTTATCCGTAAAGTCATATAAATCTCAGAAATAAAAGTTATGTTAGCTCAAAACAAAAATTATAGCAGAAGACTCTGCACAAATACATATTTTGCTTGCAGTTAGATGTCTTTGCCTCATGTCATTGGATTTTTTCTTTGCTATCCACTGTGTTGCTCATTGTTAAGTCTCTGGTACACATACCACTATCAACACCTCCTGATAGACCTCCATGGGAAGAACATAGTCCTCAGCTCCACCAAAGGCATAATCTCCAGCCTGGCTCTTCTCCACAGCATAGAAGGATATTCCATGTTTTCCATGTCCCTCCCAAAACAGTGACTCAGCTGCAGCACCCCACAATTTGCCTCATCTATACCTGCCCAATAATTCTGCATGTGACTGACATGATCCTTGGCATATGGTACATGTTAGGTTTAAAAAAAGACTGCAAGTAGCAGCTGTGATTTTTCTAAGAAGGAGACATTATTTGTTCTTGTCTGAGACAGGGTTGGAAAACAGAGAGGCCATGGCCTCAGTGAGTAGTCTATGTATAGTGAGTCACAGTGACCATATTATTTTAAGAGGACTGTGTCCCATATGTTCTTGAGAAGGATAAAGTGATATACACATAAAATCTTGGTTGGGAAACATTGCATAAATAGACATGCATAAAGTGATCTAGAAGGTAGACAAGGAGAGGAAACTTCAGAGGGAGAAAATTCTTATGAATGAGATCAGTGGATGTCTTTGTTTTCATTATTTTTGGGAATGCATATCTTTTTCTATTGCAGGCTAGCCCAAACTTAAATTTAAATATATTCTACACTTGCTTCACACTCATGTAACCTTTAGCCGTCCTCCCACAGCTCACCATCTTCTTGAGTAATATACACAAGCAAGTGTAGCAAACTGTGGTGGGCAGAGAGCAGATGGTTTAGATAGAACTGGATTTAAGAGGTGTACTGGCTGGTTTTATGTCAACTTGATACAAGCTGTAGTTATCACAGAGAAAGGAAATTCAGTTGTGAAAATGTCTCCATGAGATCTAGTTGTAAGGCATTTTCTCAGTTAGTGATCAAGAGGGTCGGGCCCCTTGTGGGTGGTGCTACCCCTAGGCTGGTAGTCTTGGGTTCTATAAGAAAGCAAGCTGAGCAAGCTAGGAGAAGCAAGACAGTAAGTAATATCCCTCCATGGCCTCTGTATCAGCTCCTGCTTCCTGACCTGCTTGAGTTCCAGTCCTGACTTCTTTGGATGATCAACAACAATGTAGAAAGTGTAAGCTGAATAAACCATTTCCTCCCCGACTTGCTTCTTGGTCATGATGTTTGTACAGGAATAGAAACCGTGACTAAGACAGGAGGATAGGAATGTCACCATGGCTTTCTCTTCCTTCAGCAGCTTTCTCCTGACTTTCCAGACTTTCATCCACTGTGCCTCCTTCTGTCCTTATGCTGTGTGCAGGCACATTCTGTTCACGTCTTTTATTCTTGTAAACATCACAATGAATGCTCAATAAAAGAGAATGAAATTGCTGTTTGTAAGCTCCATTTTCCAAAGAATACACTATCATAATTCTTGGTTTAATACTGCATTAAATTATAAAGTGCATTTTTACCAAAACATTAAACATTAATTAAGTGAGAAGTCATATCCCACACTGAAGACAAATGTCTCAGGATGTTCTTGATACTAATTAGCACTCTTTACTGTGTTAGATAATGGCTTGGTGGCCAGGAAGGGAGGAGTACAGATAACTGTTATCATGATATGCTCTAAGATAAAACCCAAAAAAACGTCATCACCTAAGGTCAGAAGTCTGAAGCACAAGAGGCAGTAAATAAAAATGGTTTGTTCTGATCCCACATACTGTGAAGCAGATACATATCTGTAATTTATAATCAGAAACCCTGAAATATCACTTAATCATGATAATGCTTCATTTGATGTGTATGTATTTTTGATACTGAATGAATTATTGGGACAAAATGTCTCACACACAGGTTACTTCCTTCTACTAAATATGCCTGGGACTGTTATGTGCCAAAAGTTTTAATCTGTACCTCAAGTTTACAGGAACCAAAGGTCATATAAATATGCTCATTCCTCATAAAATATTTTATTTTTCTATTAAAACACAAATCCATGCAATGTCCAACCCAAAAACAATTTACAGAGTACAATGGTTTGAACTAGATTGTCATCCATAAATATTTTACCAGAGAGTGGAACATTGAAGGAATAAAACTGTCCAGAACCTGAACTGTTGGGAAATGGAAGCAGAGTTAGTCAACTTTTGAAGAGAGAAACATCATCAGAACAATTATGTTGAGTCATTTGGTATCACAAAATTTCATTTGAATCTTTTCTGGAATGAGTCATTGATATTTGCTTTCTCACCTAAAAATATGTATCAAATTTCCTAAGAAATAACTCAGATTAAAGAAAAGATGGTTTCTGCTTTATGGACTCTTGTATCTCATTT
The DNA here is from genome assembly GCF_011762505.2 of Arvicanthis niloticus. Taxonomy (NCBI): domain Eukaryota; kingdom Metazoa; phylum Chordata; class Mammalia; order Rodentia; family Muridae; genus Arvicanthis; species Arvicanthis niloticus. The sequence goes on along the minus strand of NC_047658.1, from coordinate 117,459,563 downwards.
GTAAAGTTTAACATGAACAAGGACTCTTTTAAGAGGTCTTGCTTCAACTGAAAATAAGACAAGGACTTGGAAAACAAAAACATCCCAGCTAAAGACTGGGCAAAGAGACAACATTATATATCAATGTCATTTGACTTTCGATTGGATGACTTTGAAAAAAACAATAAAATAAAAGTACACACATAAAGATACATGCCAGCACTTAATGTGCTTGGCTAAAGCAGTTTTGTTCCTTGTTTCTGTTCCTGATGGGAAGGAAATTTTCACAAATGATTCTGACATTAAATAAAATATTCATGGGTCATTAAGAATTGGTTTTATATCTCTGGCTCACATACACATTTCCTGTTATTTTTTATACTGACAATGATCTTGTTTTTCTTCTTGTAGTGTAATTCATGTGTCACTATACACACACACACATGCGCGCATGCACACACACACACACACATTTCCTTTCTTACTCTTAGTTTCAAAATACCTACTTGTCCCATAATTTTTAATGTTAGCAGGTAACATTTTACTTTAAGCCTATACTAAGCTATTACCTGTCTAGAAGTGAATTACTGACTTATATTCCCCAGTACATCCTTAACTTTTTCTAAACAATACTACTTTCTCCAAAAGGCTGCCCACTGCTCTGTGGAGGATAGTGATTTCCATCTACGAATTCACCTTTTCTGTTGATAAAGCATTGTTCTTCCCACACATAACTCTTTCTAAAATCTGACAATTATGGGTAGAATTGTATAGACTCTCAAGTTTGCTTCTTGTGGAAAAAACTTTATCAGAACAACAGAAAATTAACTACTACAGTTGCATAAATTGTCAGCTACAAAAAGCAGCACAAAAGAAAATCTGTAACAAATAACACAGGAAGAAACCAAGATATCCCTGTTTAAAGATGCTATGAATCAATAATTAAAACAGACTCTATAAAAAACCTCTTAGATCACAAACATTCTAGCAGAAAGATATTAAAACATGAACTAGAACATAGAAAATTAAGCAGCATTTTCATACACCTGTAAGGAACATACTGAGAGAGAATTGAAGAATAGAACACCACTGTAAATTTTAGAACTCACATGAATCCAATGGTATTTGGCATGACACTCGAGATGACTCTTTACCCTTAAATTTTCCTTCCAATAATTTGAATAAGATAAAGAACATCAATCAGTTCTTCCAAATGCCTATCTAAATCCTCTTGTATATTCAACACATTAGTTGTTGAGAACCGCTCTACCCCATGTTTGAGGGCCAAAATGTCACGGGCCACTCTTTTAATGTTGGAACCCACACTGCCAAAAGCCTTGGGGGCTAAATTGTTAGAGCCTGCACTGCCCCAGGCTGCTCCAGTTTGCGGGTAGGGGTTCAGCAAGAGAGAGAGAGGACAGACTCAGAAATGGAGACCAGACAGAGTGTGATTCAATCCTGTTTATTCTTCAGTCTCTTCCTAGTCCAAGTCCCAAGTCTTGAGTTCCTAATCCCTAGTTCCTAGTCCCTAGTGCCTCCAAGTTCCAAGTTTCCAGTTCCAAGTTCTAGTCTCGAGTCTCATCCAAATACTCTTCCAAGTACAAGTGTCTAATTCCTAGTTCTCTTTACAAGTCTCGAGAGTCTAATACAAGTGCCTAATACTTAATAATAATTTTTCTGTTGCCTCTTGCCTTTTAAATGTCTCACTTCTAAGCCATGCCTTTAAGACTCGCCTTTAAGTCATGCCCTTAGGTCTTGTCTCTAAATCTGATCTCTAAGTCATGCCCTTAAGTCACACACCTTTTAAGTCTCACACACCCAAGGGAAAATCAAGGGTATCTAAAACAAGATGTTATCAGAGTGTGCTCAGCTGTTGTAGGCTATTGTAATCAAGTCTCTTGTCAGGGTATATGGCTCAAGATGGCTGCCAGGATGATAGCTGCCTTCTGTCGGCTCCCCACAGGTCCCCCTTTTTAATTTTTTTTTCAAAAGGGAAGGCTGGGAAAACTTATGGAAACCGTGCCTGCCTTAGGTTAGAACAAAGGACCCCAGCCTCCCTTTCCCATTTTTGGATATTCAACAGCCATTGGTTGAGCTCCTGTCTTAGGATGGTAAGGCCTCCATTTTTAGAGGCAAGGGTCTTGAAGTGTTCTCTTACCCGTCATTGACTATCCTGCTTAGTGCATAAGTTAGGGGATAATCCTTGTTAGTCTTGATGACAGAGGTTTTACAACCCCTACTTCCAGCCTGTAATAATGGACTTGTATGGGTTTCATTTGAATAGCGTCTATCTGTTGTACAAAAGCCATCAGTTTGTTGAACAGCATGGACCCAAGAGACAAGAGACTTAACAGTGCCTGAATAGTCAGTATAACAGCAACACTCTTTTTTTAAGGGCAACACATAACTCCCTCTATCCGAAGAGTAAAAAGTATAAGCCTCTTCTATTCTGTTTACAAATGTGTTATAGCAGAATCTAAATCTATAGAAATATAGAACTGTTCAGAGTTTTGATCTTAATAAACCAAGTAAGGAAATCCCTGTTCCTGCTCTAGTCAATCTCAAACCCAAAAAACAACTATAGTAACAGTGGTAGTGGGTTTTCTTCTGGATCTAAACAATGTTACCCACTAAATCATAAGGGAATCATTGGGGAATGAAGAGTCCAATAGAGCCACCCTGGAGATATGGGTGATGATATCTCCTTCCACATTGAGTACTTCCTAAGTCAGGTTTGCTGGTTGATCTGTTCCAATTTGAAGGCAATTGAGAAGCATCTTCATGTTTCCTGCAAAGGAAAAATACACTTTTCAGGGGCTTTCTCCCTCCTGGGTTTGTTATTGTTGTCTATTTGTTTAATCAATCTCTCTGGCAGCCAGCGTGCAGCATCTGCAGTTTGGGAATATATGCAAACAGAACCTCTTCCCCAGATAAGCACTGGATCTGGCCCATTCCAGGTTCCAGTTAGTGGGTCTTTCCAGAGGACTGTTGCAAAATTCTTTTTGGTATCAGGATGCCAGAATCTATCTGCAGCAGATTTTCCTTCAGAATCCAAAGTTTAAAAATTTAAAATAAAGAGCGTGAGAAGAAGGATATTTCTGGGGGATCACTTGGTAGGGTACCATTCCCCCTTTTTAATTTTTTCAAATTGACATTTAATGGTTTGATGCACCCTTTCTACCATACCTTGGCCCTGTGGATTATATGGAATACCCATTTTATATAGTATTCCCATTTTTTCACAGAATTGGTGGAAACTGGAGCTTGTATAGCCTGGGCTATTGTCAGTCTTTATCTGTTTAGGCACACCCAATACAGCAATTGCAGCAAGCATATGAATGATCACATGCTTGCTTGTTTCTCTAGATTGTAATGTCATATAAATGAAACCACTGTATGTATCTACACATACATGTATATTTTTTTATTGCTAAATTCATTATAATGAGTCTTAACTTTTTCCTAATCCTTTCCCTGGGGAAAAATCCAGAGTTTACCATTTGAGCCATGATTACTTCATTAGGGCTGCACATAATCAATTCCAACTGGGATAACAGATCTCTGCCCCAGAGATTAATGGGGAGGCCTGGGATGACATAGGGTTGTATATTCCCTGTATTTCCTTCTTTATCTTTCCACATTAGCACCTTGGAACTTTGTTGTTGAGTTTGACTTTGGCCAATACCCCTTAGATTGGTTAAGGTTGGGGTCAGAGGCAAGATAGCAGGCCAATCACTTTGTTTTAGGAGAGTCACATCAACTCCTGTGTCAACCAAGCCTTTGAATTTCTTTCCATCCAGCCATAGTGTCATCATAGGTTTTTGTTTAACTATAGGCTGTACCCAATATGCATCAGAGGAACCAAAGCCTTGATCCCCTATTTTAGGATTCTTATATTTGTGATAAGTAGGGTAAAATGGAAGTAACAATAGTTGAGCTATCCTCCTTCCTGTAGGAATGGTGACTATATTCTGAATTGCCTGTGCCATTACCTTAATCTCACCTTGATAATCATTATTTATAACTCCAGGAAAAATTTGTAGTCCCTGCATAGTAGTACTGCTTCTTCCCACTATCAGGCCAAACACATTTGGATAGAGAGGTCCAAACACTCCAGTGGATAAGGCTTGAGGTTCCACTTCTGGGTTTAATACTATGTGGGTGGCAGAACTGAGGTCTAGTCCTGCGCTTCCTGGTGTTGCTTGACTAAGTTCAGAAAAGGATTGCTGTTTGTTGGTAAGAAACTGACTGCTCCATAAGCCTGTTTTGGCTTGTGTTGGTACAGGGCCTAGAGCCAGCCGCTGTTCCCATTTCCCTGATTATGGGAAAGTGTGTTTCCTTGTGCTTCTCTTTTGGACCTACATTCACTAGCCCAATGCCTTCCACGTTTGCAAAGTGGGCAGAGCCCAGGCTGTTTTCTGGGCTGTCTCTGGGTTAACTCATTTTCTGCCTTGCAATCTCTTGCAAAGTATCCAGGCTTGCCACATTTAAAACAGGCCATTTAATTTCTACTAGACAAAAAAATCTCTTACTGATTGTCCTTGCATGGCAGCTACCATAGCTAAGCCCTGTTGGTAGGAGGGACCTATATCAGAACAGAGTCTGATATACCCTGTAAGGTCTGTCTTTTTTCTGTAGGGTCTAATGGCTGCTTGGCAGGCAGGATTGGCATTTTCATATGCAAGTTGTCTCACATAATCTACACCTGCCTCTGCATTACCAAAATCCTCCCTGCTGTTGTCATTAATCGATGAACAAAATCAGAAAACCATTCATCATGTCCTTGTCTGACTGCTGTTAAAGATGCACCAGGGTCCCCTTTTGCCAGGAGTTTGCACCAAGCCTTCATGGCTGCCTTTTGAATTTGAGTGAATAAGCCTGGGTCATATTGCATCTGGTTATCACTAGAAGCAAATTGCCCTTCTCCTACTAAAGCATCAAAGGACCAACCATTGCCTGCCTGAATGTTTCTCCTAGCTGTTTTTTTTTACAATTCTCATGATACTCTTATTTCCAAATAAAATAGTCACCACTGCTAAGAACTGCTTGCACTAATGTATTCCAATCACTAGGAGTCAGCCACTCCTCTGCAGCAGACTCTAAAATTGCAAGAGTAAAGGAAGCAGTAGCACCATATTGTGATACTGCATTTTTTAATTCCTTAATAATTTGAAAAATAAACCCTGTGTGATGTCTCCAAGCAACCCCTTGATTGTCTCAAGAGGAAAAGTCTCAGCATCTCCCTCCTCTGAATGATCTATGGCTAATCTTAAGCTAGGTGATAGGGACTGCCTTTGGACTCCTGGTTGCGGAATGCAAGGAGCCGGGGGATTTTCGAAGCTTACCTCTCCAGACATCTTCCCTGTCTTTAATTTTTGTAGCTGACTGATTAAGTCCTGATACTTTTTTCTAACTCTATTTGTTGTTTAAGAACAGATATTTTTTCCTGTAACTCCCATCTGAGATCTATAACCACCAACTCCATTGCAGGAGCACTTGGAGGCAGAGGCTCACTGGGAGAGGGGCTTTGGGAAGAGGGCCATTCAAGGTCATAATGTTCGGCTGCCTCTTCCTCTAGGTCAGCACAATCTGGCTCTGACAAATCGTCATCAACCTTTGGTTGTATTTTAGATTCTAATTTCGGATAAATATGTTTCTTTTTATTTTGAACATGAAAGATAGCATCCAAACAACGAAACAAAAGCAGACAATAAACACACATGAGCAGCAAAGAAAAAAACAAAAACATAGAGTTGAGTTCAGGCTAACTTATTTCTTGCCCCATTTTCATCGACATGAGTTACCTTTCTTGATGCGGCAGATTCCCGAGATGATCACCTTTGTTTCACTTCTGAATTTTCAGCAGATCCTTCTTCCAGTAACGTCCTTCACTTGATCTCTCATTCTTGCTGCCCCATGTTGGGCACCAAAAATGTTGAGGCCCAAGCTGCCCCATGTTTGGGGGCCAGAATGTCGTGGAGTACCCACTACCCTCTTGCTTCTGCTTAAAGCCTGACCCATTTCTTCCAGTACTTGCAAGCTATTTTTAGAATACCAAAGTTGTGTGATATTCAGTGCACTAAAACAAAAGCTAGTTGATAGACCTCCATAACTGTCATGACAGATTTACAGTGGTAGTCACTATAATTAGGAAAAAGTTTAAAGACCCTTGTAGTGTATTTGGCATAATTCTAACACCTCTCTGAATATTTTAAGGATACATAGGGAGCTTATAAATTTCAAGAATGCTGCTCTGCTGAGCTTTGATGCTGCAGATGCTGCTGATAAAATTACACATGGCCTGAGGTCAGTATTTCTATTTTGGTCAAGCTTCAAGAATGGCGTCTATAGATTAATCATGCTAGCATTTTTTGTCCTGGGAATAATTTTATTCCTGCCCATCATGTTAAAACTTTTTTTAATAACATCAACATGTTGGCAGCCAAAGTACATGGCTTGAACCTGAAAATAGACCCCCAAACAGAGTTATTAAATTAACAGGCTGGCAAGCCAGGGAAAGGTAAGATTCTGCACAGAGCCTTACCAACCTAAGACAGAAGTGCATTGCCTTTGATAATGCATATTACATGATGGACAAGAAAGGCATTCTTGTCAGAAAGACCTAAGGCAATCTCAGTCTTGTTAATAAAATAAAAAAGGGGGAGAGGTAGCAAATATTTGGAGCTGCTTGGCAAGAATCTGACATGGGCCAAGGACAAGGAAATGGGCTGCTTGGCAGGAATATGACACTGACCAAGGAGAAGGAAGTAGACTTCAGGTAGTAATCTCACATTAGGCTAGAACAAAGAAGTAATTTCAGGCAGAAATCTAAATCTTAAGCCAAAACAAAGAAGTAATTTCAGGCAGGAATCTAAATATTAGACTAGAACAAAGAAATAATTTCAGGAAGGAATCTAAATTTTAGGCTAGAACAAGAAAGTGGGCTTCAGACATGAAAATGACTTTGGGCTAGGACAGAGAAGTTGGCTCAGATATTTTGGTCATCCTGATACACCCTTAGAAACAGTGATCATGGGCATGTTCACGGAATTTTGTTTATTGCCTTGCTTTTTCCTTGACTTTTTGCATCTATTGTATTGCTAGTCCCTCAACCTGGAACTGACCTGAATACTTATATGTAATTCAAATGATATAAAAGCAAAAAGGAGGATGGGGTTGAGATAGGGGGTTCTAGGGAGGGGAAATGAGGGAAAGGGATGACATCTGAAATGTAAATAAATAAAATATTCAATAAAAAAGTATAGCACACCATTCATAATAACTTCAATGAAATAAATACTTACAAACATGCTTGTCTTGAATTCATTTCTATAGATGTGATAAAATACACTTACAGAAAAATCCTAAGGGAGAAAGACTTTATTTTATCTCATAACTCAAGTTGAAGTCAATCACTGTGAGATCCTCACACTTAAGAAGCTTGGAGCCATTGTTTTCTTCACACCTATAAACAAGAGCAGAAAGAAATGAATGCATGCACATTCACTGCTTACTTGATTGTGTTCAGGTTGATTTCTCAGTCATACAATTCAGGACATCCTACCTGAGAAGGGTGCTGCCTATACTGTCTAGGACTTCCCACATCTATTAGCTTCATTAAGACAAACTCCAATAGATATGAGTATAAGCCAATCTAATGTAAACAGTAATCACTGAAGCTATCTTTTAGCTGAATGTAGACTGTATCAAGTTGGCAATCACCTAAGCAAAGTGCTGTGAGATGTTCATATGAAACATTTATAACTTGGAAGAAAATGAATAAGATAATAGCAATTAGGAAAACCACCTAAACTCTTGAATCAGCAAAATAATTGTTCTGAAAATACCCTTGTTATTGAAAAAATCTACAGATTCAAAGGGATTTCTATCAAGTCTCTGGAAATTTATCTCCAGAGAAATAAGGAAAAGAAAATCTTCATTTTTAAATGAAAACATAAGAGATTAGCAAGCCTACCCCCTCCTATACCACACAGCTAGCTTGTCTCCTAGGAAGTTTGCTGTAACAAAGACACAGGTGACACACACACAACAAAACCTATGTCACACAACACCCTCACAGAGTCCAGCAGATATGGGATCTATCCAGCTCTGCCTGAGTCTATAGACCTTCCAGTCTGTACCTCCATCTGGAACTGGTCCTGATCCTGCTCCTGAATCCCAAAGCTTGCTGGTATCCCAGGAGGTTTACCCTAACCAGGGATACAGGAGAACTGCTCTAACTAGGGACAAAGGAATCACTTTAAAACAGAGACTGCACTGGCTGCTTCCTAGGAAGCCTGCTCTAACACAGGTCTGAGAGCTCTACCTAACTGAAGGAGCTGGCTCCAGTCAGAGATACTCAGGCCAGTTTACACCAGAGATGATCAGATGGCAAGACACAAGTTTCAGATTGGCAGAACATAAACAACAGATGCCATGTGGAACCATTAGACCCCAGTTTTCCTACCACAGCAAGCCCTGGATATCTTAACACACATGAAAAGCAATATTCTGACCAAAAATCCCATGTCATGAAGATGATAGAGGACTTAAGGAGGGTATAAATCACTCCCTGAAAGAAATACATGAACATATAATCTAGCGGGTGAAGGAATTAAACAAAATCATCTAGGATCTAAAAATGGAAATTGAAACACTGAAGAAATCACAAATGAAGGCAACCCTGGAGATGGAAAAACCTAGGAAAGTCATCAGGAACTACAAATTCACCAACAGAACATAAGGTACATTTACACAATGGCTTACTACTGCTATTAAAAGGGAGGACATCACAAATTTTGCAGCCAAATGGATGGAACTGGAAAATATCATCTTGGGTGAGGTAACCCAGACCCAAAAGAAGATACATGGTATATACTCACTGATAAGTGGAGATTAGCCCAAAAGCTGAGAATACCCATGATACAGCTCACAGATGATATGAAGCTTAACAAGAAGAAAGACTAAAGTGTGGATGCTTCAATTCCACTTAGATGGGGGAACAAAATAACCATGAGAAGTAGGTCAGGATCAGGTATGGAAAGGGACAGGAAAGAATTCCAGAGGGACAAAAGAATGATGAGAAATATGTAGCAGTGAGGGATGGGGAACGAGAGTGGCGGGGGGGGGGGGGGGAGAGGTGGGAACCACTAGTCCCAGATACCAGGGATGTGAGAGGCTCCCAGGACCAAATGAGGATGACATTAGCCAAAATACCCAACAAAGGGGAGACTGAACCTGAAGAGACCACCTCCAATTGATAGACATGGCCCTCAGTTGAGTGATGGGCACCTTTACCCATATCAAAAATCTTTAAACCAGAATTATTCCTGTTTAAAGGAAATGCAGGGACAAAAAAGGAACACAGACTGAAGGAAAGGCCATCCAGAGACTGCCCCACCTTGGTATCCATCCCATCCTCAGACACCAAACCCTGACACTATTGCTAATGCCAAGAAGTGCTTGCAGACAGGAGCCTGGTATAGTTGTCCTCTGAAAGACTCTGCTAGCACCTTACTAAGACAAATGCAGATACTCACAGCCAATCATTGGACTGAGCCCAAGGACCCCAATGGAAGAGTTCGGGTAAGGACTGAAGGAGTGGAAGGGAATTGCAACCCCATAGGAAGAACAACAATATCAACTAACCAGAACTCTCAGAGATCCCAGGGATTAAACCACCAAACAAAGAGTATACATGTGTCATTCCATGACTTCAGCTACATATATGGCAGAGGACTGCGTTATCTGGCATCAATGGGAAGGGAGGCACTTGATCCAGTGGAGGCTTGTTGCCCCAGTGAAAGGAGATGTTGGAAGAGAGTCAATAAAAGGTGGGTGGGTAAATGAGCTCCCTCTTAGAAGCAAAGTGGAGGAATGATAAAGTAGGGGTTTGAGGAAGGGAGTTCAGGAAGTGAGACAATATTTGAAGTGTAAATAAATAAAATAATTAATTAAAATACATAACAGCAATATTTTATATTTCATTCTGCCTTAGATGTAAAAATGTAGGATTTAGAGAACTCATAGAATTTATATTACATGTGTTTGGGTGTGTATATAGACAAGAGGTCAGCAGCATCTGGTGTCTTCCTTGATAATTCTCCACCTTTCTTTTTTTTTCCTTTTCCTGAAATAGGGTTTCTCTATGTAGTCCTGGCTATCCTGGAACTTGCTCTGTGACCATCCTGGCTGATAATTCTCCATCTTATCTTTCAGGATATGGTCTCTCACTGAACCTAAAGTTCACCAGTTTGTTCTCCAAATTTTTGGGGTGTACAAAGTTGTATATTGTATATTACTTAGAAAATTGGGAGTCCCTTTTATATTGTTTTTAGTCTTGTTTATAAAATAATCTAAACACAGTCTTGGGAAAAGTTTAAGTTCAGCTTTATTACAATTTGAGAGAAAAAGAGAAGGACAGGCAAAATGTAAAACTTGGCAGCTGCCAGAAGAAGAAAAATGGAGAAGAGAAAGAAAGAAAACTACATCATTTCAAAGCCTCCATGCAGTGAAAGGGGTAGCATAAGAGAGTTCATGGGAAATCCCAGAGCACTGGGGAAAACATGGCTAGGTTTTTGACAATATCTGAAAGAAAAAGAAAGAAGGAAAATAGTGGTAGTTGGGGGTTGGAGGGCAGGGAGTGAACTGTAGAAATGGCTGCTCTTGCAACAGAGCATATATCAGCAACAGCACCTATGTGAGGTGGGTCACAAGATCCTGTAATGGCATCTTCTAGGGATCTAGCATTTGACGACACTGTACTCGGTGCAGAGTGAAACACATTTACATAATTTAAAATAAAATATTTAAAAATAGAAGAAAAAGAAAGAAAAATCTAAGAAATGGAGGTTATTGGAGGACCGTAGAGCTGCCCAATCTAGGTATATTGTTTATAATTATAATAACTGGATTGTGTGTTTTTTATATGGGCTTATTGTGGTTGGAAATTCCAGCAACAAATTGGCACACTGTACTTGGACTTAGAACCCAACTAACATAAGATAAAACTCTACCCCAACCCACCTCAATAAAAATAACTAAGGCTGTGCTCTAAAGAAGTACCAGAATGGAAATTAAACACCCAAATGAGTCTTAGGGTTCTCTAGAGGGTTAACTGAGACGCTCTCTTCCCAAGCCCCAAGCAAACCACTGCAACCAGAGGCAGTACCCCAGCCATGAGCTGGGACTTGCACAGAGCCAGTCCCACAATACAGTTGAAGTTCCCTGAGCCTAAAGAAGGACCCTAGAGCACTAATGCCTGTGAAATAGCCTTCACAGCTGAGAACTAATAGCTGAAAAAAAGGGCAGTTAATTTTCCAAAGCCCTCTCATGGTCACAATGGGCTGATTCTGGCACCTCTGCCCAAGCGAGCCTTCCTGGGCTCCCTTTCTCATATCGCTTCACATCTAAACAGGACAGAGGAAATGGAGATGACTTTAATAGTTCATCGCAGAGTGACTCAAGTACATCAAGGAGAAGGGACTTGAAAAAAAGCAAAAGGCTCAAGCAGAAAACTGTGGGACTTGCTCCTGGATTAGTGCCAGGTCTACACAATACAGTAGAGTCAAGGTCATCGGTTTCTTGTTGGGAGGTGGTTTTCTTCACTGAGTATTCAGATGCTGATTACTATGTTAATAGATATGGTTGCAGTCTGGACCTTGGCATTGTCAAGCATCTTCTATCTCTATGTTTTATAAAAACTGCTTTCCATCATCTCTGATTGGTTAGTAAAATTTAGATCAGCCAAAAGCTGGGCAGGAGGGGAGAAGACTGGATTTCTGACCACAGAGAGGGGAGAGAATGAGAGGAGAGAGAGAGAGAGAAAGAAAGAGAGAGAGAGAGAGAGAGAGAGAGAGAGAGAGAGAGAGAGAGAGAGAGAGACTGGTGGGAGTCAGAGACAAGATTCACCATGAGGATTTCCCATTAGAGATTCTCTAGGCAGAGTCACCACCAGAGGAAGAATGGAACAGGAGCAGCCAGGGCAAGATAAGATGGCAGGTATCAGGGCACATGGCTGGGTAGTACGACAGGCCAGCAGTCAGGTGAGAATAAATATGAACCCTGCCCAGTTGTAGTGCAAGAAGCTTTTCAATAAATATAAGTCTTGGTGTCTTTATGTGAAAACTAGAAAGTGCATATTAAAGTTCTAAACTTCTACAGTTCTTTTCTACTCATGGATGCCATCTGTGGGCATCAAGCTAAGGAGGTAAACCTACAGTCAGGACACTGGGTTAGCTGATGATTTTGGTCCCTGGAAGTCTATGGGTATTTATCATAAACATGCTTCTCAGTTCCCTAAAAATAATGGGGAGAGGCTAAATGTATTTAGAACCTACTCCTTGACAATCACCATCATAAGGATGTTAGATACTCTAGCTAACTTATGTTCCACAGCCTTTGGTTTTTTATCTTTTTAAAGAAACAGAGACAGTTCTGTCAATGTTTTCCATGGTATCTTCTACACATGAGATTCTCTCTTCTATCTCTTGTATTCTGTTGGTGATACTTGTATCTATGACTCCTGATCTTTTTCCTAGGTTTTCTATCTCCAGGGTAGTCTCCCTTTGTGATTTCTTTGTTGTTTCTACTTCCATTTTTAGATCTTGGATGGTTTTGTTTAATTCTTTCACCTGTTTGGTTGTGTTTTCTTACAATTCATTAAAGAATTTTTGTGTTTCCTCTTTAAGGGCTTCTATCTGTCTACCTGTGCTCTCCTTAAATTCTTTGAGAGTGTTATTTATGTCCTTCTTAAAGTACTGTATCATCATCATAAGAAGTGATTTTAATTCTGAATCCTGCTTTTCCAGGGTGATGGGGTGTTCAGGGCTTGCTATGATGGGACAACTGGGTGGTGATGATGCCATGTATCTTTGGATTCTGTTGCTTACATTCTTGCACTTGCCTTTCACCATCTGGTTAACTCTAGTGCTACCTGTACTCACTGTCTCTAACTGAAGCCTGCCTTTCCAGTTATCTTGCTTGTGTCTGATCTCCTTGGGCTTCAGATATCTCTGTGATCTTCTCCAGCTGTTCTGAGTACAATGGTACCTCAAGGATGACTCGGGATAAGGTGTCTCCAAGGTAGCAGACCAGCTAGGTGTTCGCTGTTCTGGGTACAGTGTCTCCTCTAGGATGTCTCAGGATAAGGTGCCCACTGTTCTGAGTGCAGTGGCTCCTCTAGGATATCTCAGGATATGTTGTCTGTCACTCTGAGTTCAGTTGTTACTCTGCCACTCTGGGTTCAGTGGTACCTCTGCCACTCTGGGTTAAGTGGACCTTCCACAATGTCTCGGGCGGAACCCGGTGTCCACACAAGACCAGACTGGGCAGAGGTCTGCTCCAGGCCTCAGGTCCAGGAGAGGGGTGGAAGAAGAGTGCTATTCCGCATGGGTGGGGATTAGGTATCTGCTGGAATCTGAGCACTCACGGCACCCAGCTATGGGCGTAGGGCAGTGTGTGGGTCTTCCTACCTACGGCTCTGGGATCAGTGGAGCCTCTAGGATGTCTCCAGCAGAACCCAGTGTCCACACAAGAGCAGAATGGCTAAAATCAAAAATTCAGGTGATAGTAGATGCTGGCGAGGATGTGGAGAAAGAGGAACACTCCTCCATTTTTAATGGGGTTCAAGATGGTACAACCACTCTGGAAGTCAGTCTGGCGGTTCCTCAGAAAATTGGACATAGCACTACCTGAGGACACAGCTATACCACTTCTGGGCATATACCCAGAAAATGCCCCAACATATAACAAAGACATATGCTCCACTATGTTCATAGCAGCCTTATTTATAATAGCCAGAAGCTGGAAAGAACCCAGATGCCCTTCAACTGAGGAATGGATACAGAAAATGTGGTACATTTACACAATGGAATATTACTCAGCTATTAAAAATAATGAATTCGAGAAATTCTTAGGTAAATGGATGGAACTAGAAAAATATCCTGAGTGAGGTAACCAGTCACAAAAAAACACACATGGTATTTACTCACTGATAAGCGGAGATTAGCCCAAAAGTTTGAAACAACAAAGATTCAACTAACAGACCACATGAAGCTCATGAAGAAGCAAGAACCAGTGCGGATGCCTAGGTCTTTCTTAAAAGAAGCATCAAAATACCCAAGGGAACAAATATGGAGACAAAGTGTGGGACAGAAACTGAAGGAGAGGTTGTATAAACACCATTCCACCTGGGTATTCATTCCATGTGCAGTCACCAAAAATAGATGCTGATATGGATGACAGGAAGTACATGCTGACAGCAGCCTGATAGGGCTGTATCCTTAGAGGTCCCCCAAAGTCTGACATACCCAGAGGCAGATACTCACAGCTAAGCATTAATCTGATCAAGGGTTCCCAATGGAGAAGTTAGAGAGAAGACTGAAGGAGCTGAAAGGGTTGGTGGCCCCATGAGGAGAGCAACAATACCAACCAGCCAGAGCTACCCAGGGTCTAAACCACCAGCCTATGAGCACATATGGAGGAACACATGACTCCAGCTGTATATGTAGGGGAGGATGGCCTAGTTGGGCATAGGTGGGAGAGGAGATCTTTGGTCCCATAAAGGCTGAACACTGAGTGGGGTGGGGGGGGATCTGAGGGTGGGGAGGAGAAAGTGGAGGGTAGGTGGGGCACACCCTCGTAGAAGCAGAAGGAGGAGGATGGGATAAGGAGCTCTTGGGTAGTGGGGGGAATGGGGTAAGGGGATAAAATTTGAAATGTAAATATAATATCCAAGAAAAAGAAGAAAAAGAAGAAAAGGTGTTAGAACCAACATCTTTAATAAAATGTCAGCCCTCTTTAAAAAATTATCTTGATACTAAAATTTGTTTTGAGAATTGTATATTGTATAATACACAGCCTTGGTGTATCTACTCATTAGGCAAGCTGAGCAGACCTGCTCAAACCTCTAATGTCCTGGAATTCCATCTGGATGCAGTGAAGACACAGCATCAGAGGCTTATCAATTTACTCTTCCTCCCATCCCTCTTCTAATATCTCAATGCCCGGAACCAGCTTGAAGAAGTTAATGAAGAGTCAGCACCCCTGACTTGGGGACTGAGGTGGTTAATATTGGGCTGTCTTTCTAGGGAAAAGTAGTGGTTCTGTTGGAACAGGGAGGATTAGGATTTATTTCATAGCCATAACCTAGTGGTAGAAATCTGTATAATTGTTATCAAGATGAAGTTATAATTTCTTAAATGGTACAAAATTTACTTTGACTTCAAATTTAAGGTTTCCATTGGTACGAGCTTCTTATTGATATAAAAGTTAGATGAATATTGTTACTCTTAGGCATTGTGCCTGTAAAATACATTTAGGAATACAAGGCTTAGACCCAGTCCTTCTTTAACGTTCTTAACTAATTTGAGATGGTTAGCCTGTGAGTTAAGTGCCTATAGCAAATTCATGGCTTGGAGTTTATTGCTAGGGTGTGTTCTATATTTTATTTAGAAATAGCTGAAAGGAGTTAACAGACAACAGTCCAGATTACCTTACATGGATAGTTGGTTTTCAAAACATCAGAAATCCACAGAATTGACCTTACAAACATTTCTGTAGTAATGATCATTTTGATTAGAGACCTGTCTGCTCCTGACAGCTTCCTATATTGAATTCTAAGAAGAAATTGAGCATCTTTGTAGTTACTTCAGTTGTGGTGAGACAGCCACTAGGCAAGAATTTCCTCTTTCCATCTACAGACAAATTACTGTCCAGAAAAGGACACACTTGCAGAATAGTCGACTGATTATATCTGCCTAGACAGAGTGATCAGCCCTTAATAATTCTGCACCACTAAGGTCTGTCAGATGATCCTGGGCCAGAAGGCTGAAGATTTGATGCTCCAACGTTCGGTAGTATAGGGGCTTCCAGGTGTTCAGCGGTCTCTATAAATTGGCTAAGTTTTAGAAGTTATGCTTCATCTTGTGACTATTTTATTCCCCTCTTCTAAGTGAAATTAAGGCACCCTCTCTTGGGCCTTCTTTCTTGCTTACCTTCTTTGGGGTGTACCACACTTATCCTGTACTTTATGACTAATATACACTTATAAGTGTGCACATACCATGAATGTTCTTTTTAAAAATACAAAACAAAAATATCATCAATAAGATCGGCCATAAGGAAAAGTCCAGGGAAGACATTTGCTACTCCTGAAGGACAAGTAAGACAGGGGACAAGGACTCAGAAGAGTAAGATAATGACAAGTCAAAATCTTGTGTTTGAAAACAGTCAGTTAGATGAAAGGGGACGTGTTGAAGGAACAAGTAGCAAGAAAAGAATAGTTGGTTGACATACTGAAGAGTTAAAACAACAGAATAAGGGAAATCTTCAGGAAGGTGTGTGCTCTGATTATCAGCCAGTGTGGTTTGAATGTGATCACTAAAGATGTCATTCTTTCCATCAATCAAAAGAACAAGTTGCCAAGAACTGTCAGAAGCCAGGACCCTTGCCTCTTACCCTCACCCCCTACTTCTCCCCACCTGCACAATGTCTCCTGCAGCTTCATCTCCCTAGCAACCACAAGGTTCTGTTTGATAGTTACAAATAGATTTTTAGATGTAAAGCAGTGTACCGTATCTTTTGAAGTAGGCAGTTGGACCGCCATTGTTTCAGGGCACAGGCCGAGAAAATTCTGTACTTTCTTATCACCTGGATCCCTCTTACCCCTCCCTTTGAAAAATGTATTATAAATAAGCACTTGGTGCCCAAATATATGACTCTTGACAAGCATTTGCTTCCTTGAGTCCATTCTCTCTCTCTCTCTCGCCCGTTCTTCCAGGTTGCAATCCTCCTCGTCCCTCACGAATAACCTAGGGCCCGCAGGTCGGGTCAAAGAACAAAGCTGACTCCTCCAGAAAGTACACATAAGCCCTCATTATTGTGTACTCGCAGCTGGTTGTCCAAGGCTGAATCTTCAACCTCCAGTCAAGTAAAGTCTTGGAAAGTAACTGGGACACTGCATCCTAGACCAAGATGTGAAAAGGCTCTACTCAGTGTCCCAGAATTATGTTCCTGTCCTGCCACCTGATGGACTGGTGGCCACTTTAGTAGTTTCCAGTCATAAAACTGCCCTATACTAGGAACAAACACCATACTGTAGGGACTACTACTATGACTATATTTTTTTATCTGGACACTTGATGACCATTCTCTGGTGAGTGATTAATGGTAACTGGGTTTTTAAAAAGTTGTTTGTGAAGCAGTGTTTAAAGAGACAATGAGGGCACTTATGTTTCTGATCTGAAATCTTCTCTTTCTAGAATTGACACATCGGGCTTCCAAGTGCAGTTCAGAAACTACAGGAATCCACCTTCTTTCACAAGTCTGGGGAAGATTTTATGTCTCACCTGCTCTAAAACACATTGCAAAGAGGAGACAGGCTCTTTCAAGAGAACTGGAGTATTTGGAAAAAATAAGGTAAGGGATAACAGTGATGGCTATTCTGTTCCAAGTCCTCTGGAAGACCTCAGATACTGAAACATTGGCCATTTAAGATTCCATACAACACTTAACAGTAGGTGACATCTTCAGAGATGTCTTTCTCAATGTGCACATTTTCATGACAAAAGCATCCAAAAAGTCTCTAAAAGGTTGGCTGAAAGATAGAATATAGCTCAGCAAGAAAATACTTCTACCTCCAAATAAATAAATAAACATGGCAGAGATGTCAGGCAGAGTCTTGTCATAATTTCTTCAAGAGTGTTGACCCTTACAGTGACTCAAAAATTTTATTTTAAGGTAAATAATTGGGGCTGGTGAAACAAGTTGGTGCATAAAAGTATTTATGGCCAAGTCCATCCATCTGAGCTTAAAACCTGAGGCACAACCTCAGAAAGTAAGAACTCACACAATTGTTGTCTGACCCATGCTTGTACACTGCAACATACACATATGTATACAAGGAAGGAAGGAAGGGAAGAAGGCAGGAACAAAAGAAAGAAGGGAAGAATGAAGGAAGAAGTGGAAGAAAGAAGGTAGGTGGGAAGGAAGGTATTAAAGAAGGAAGGAAGAGAATAAGGAAGGGAGGGAGGGAGGAAGGAAAGAAGGAAATGGGCTGGAGAAATGGCTCAGAGGTTAAGAGCCAGAGTTCCTGAGTCTTCCAGAGGTCCTGAGTTCAATTCCCAGTAACCACATGGTGGCTCACACCCATCTATAAGGAAATCTTGACTTTAATACCCGGTGGCAAATCAAACAATACAACTCACATGAGCAGATGAAGTCTGTAGACTATACATCATATTTAAAAACAGAAATTCAAGAATGAAACTAGATTTCAATAGAAACAGTAAATCAACTAAAGCAGCATACATTGAATTATGCAAGTACAAATGTATGGTTAAAAAAGAAAGAAAGAAGGAAAAGAGAGAGAAAGTAAAGGAGCAAGGAAGAAGGGAGGAATACAAAGAGGGAGGGAGGGAGGAAGGGAGGGAGGGAGGGAGGGAAGTGGAACAAAGGGAAAAGAAGGTAGAAATGAAGGAAAAAAGAAAGTTATGAAAGGAGAGGAAGAAGGAAGGATAGATTCAAGGATGGAAGGAAGGAAGGAAGGAAGGAAGGAAGGAAGGAAGGAAGGAAGGAAGGAAGGAAGGAGAGTATATTAGAGTTGAAGACATCTAATTACTAACCGGTCCATCATATCTTACTGAAATCTCTGCCTCTGCTTCATAATCTACAGAAAAAAAGAAGAAAAGTAGACATACATGGAAATGAAAGGAAATGTACATGAAATTTTAGAAATAAAAGCTTAATTTGATCCATGTGCACTGGATGTTTACTTAATTTCTTTTTACAGATGTTTTATTGACAGAATTTGTAAATAGTTCCTCTTCTAAACATTGTGTGTGCCGTTATCATGTTGATATTCACAAGCTTTGTGAGCTGCCACTTGCCTGAGGGCAGGATCAGTGACCTCACTGTGTATAAATATCTCTGGTCCTCACAGGCTCTGGTAGAATCCATTTGCTCATCAACTGCTAAGTCTAAAAGCAAACTGAGCACCATGAGGCTGAGCCTGGGTCTTCTCCTGACAATTCTGGCTGTTTGTTGCTATGAAGGTGAGTATTATTTATGATCAATCCAGCCACAGCTCCTGGTAAGTTCACCTCTTTGAACATTTGGTAAGTTGATGTGTGACAAATTTGATGTCAAGAAAAGACCAATAATGGAAAATTTCTCTCAACGTATTTTATTGCCTATACTAAAAAAAAAAAAAGATAAATTCAACTAATTTTCACCTACTTAGGAAGCTTGATGGTAGAGGCTGGGAGTAAAAACAACCAAAGAGGCCATTATGAACTGAAGTCAGAGAATATTTTTCATTAAAGATATTGTTTGCTTTGTTATTCTTCACTTTATTGTATCTGGAAAGGTTCCTAACAGTCAATATTCTCCAAATCTGTGAGCAATACATCTTCAATTGTTCAACTAGACTGCAAAGATAACCATGCTTGTATAATCTAATCAGTCACTTAGGGGTCCTACCAATAACAGTGATAGAAATAGTGCGGTCACTACCAGTAAGATGTCAATTTTTCTTTAATTAATGAATATTTCCACAAACAATTCATTTGCATACAAACAGAACATTTTTACATATTCTGTGTCTTCAAAATGAACCAACTTTCAAAGGCAATTAAAAGGCAATTACTCTCCCTTCCTTTCCTAAATCTTCTCATGTCTGCCTAGCTACCCCTCATCCTATAACCAAAACATTTCCCTACAGTCTGATGGAATCCACTCAAGGTTCATCTCAGACTCTGTTTGGCACCGCCTGAGTATTATATGGACTTGTCTTTAGGAAACCTGGCTCTGGTGGAACATCCCTAAGATCCAAGCTAGGTAAGGTAGAAATAGGAGGAGCGTGGGTCTGAGCCTATCCCAGGCAATATTTGAAGTTTTATTGTTGTTGTTTGTTTGTTTGATTGATTGATTGATTGATTGATTGATTGATTGATTTCTTTAAGAGTCTTGAAGGCAATGTGGAATCTAGATTAGGAAAGTTGATTTTTTTAGTTCTACATGGATATTTATCATAGATCTTTAGAATCCATAAGGTGGATGTCAGTTTCTCATTGGCCCTCCCTAGGAGTGAATGTAAACATCATTGTGTTAAAGCAAATCTTTTTCCAGGTTCCTAGATGTGCTTTGGCATACATCAAAACTGCTCAACTCTTGTAACTTTAGCTTTTTATCTAGATGACATGACCTAATTCTGTCAAATTGAAAATGTCTCCTCTCTAAACATAAGCAGTCTACTTGTTTTTTACTTTTTCTGCTTCCTGTAAGATTTTAATTGTTATTCATGTCATGTTGGATGGTACAAAATTCTTTTTTTTTCAACTATCCAAGACTTATAAAAATGCTACTGAAGATACAGTCAACCCTCAAACTTTTTTTTGTTTTTGTTTTGTTTTTTTATTAGATATTTTATTTACACTTCAGATGGCATCCCCTATCCCCATTCCTCCCCCCACCCCCCTTAGGAAACCCCTATTCCATGCCCCCTTTTCCTTTTTGCATTTATACATTTTTTTAAAATAATGTTAATCATAGGCTTCACAAGTTTGGAATTGTTCAATCAGAGGTGTAACCCACTGACCAACCTAGATATAACAACTATCTTTGACTGGTGGAGATACATGAATATCTGCCTCCCTGTCTCCCCCCTCTTTCTCTCTTTCATCACCTAGCTTCTCCTCTCCTTCTTCTTCTCCTCTTCTTGCTCCTTTTCTTCCTCTCAGTACTCCCACTACCTTAGCTCCTCCTACACATCACCCTTCCTGTTAAAATGAAACATTTCTCTCAAAATACAATTAGAGCATAATTATGCCAATTTGTACCAGTGAGGTACAGGATAGTCCTAATACCCAGTCCATCCTTTTGTTGACTAACCAGCTCCTCTGTCATCTATTCTAACTAAAACATTTAGTTCTGAACCTGGCTTTAGGATGAATGTCAGCTGCCGACCATCCACTCAAATCTTTTCTCTTAAGGGCAATAGCTATATGTTTTCAACCCCATCAGAAATCCAGAATGACTGGGTTAACTGTAATTGTGGGAAGCACAAAGCATAGCTTCTAAAACTTAGCCAATTTATAGAGACCGCTGAACACCTGGACACTCGCTCTACTTCAAAACGTTGGAGCATCTGTTCTTCTGCCTTCTGGCCCAGGATCCTCTGATAGACCTTAGTGCTGCAGAATTATTAAGGGCTGATTACTCTGTCTAGGCAGATATAATCAGTCCACTATTCTGCAAGTGTGTCCTTTTCTGGACAGTAATTTGTCTGTAGAAGGAAAGTGGCAATTTTTGCCTAGTGGCTATCTCACCACAACTGGAGTAACTCCAAGGATGCTCAGTTTCTTCTTAGAATTCAATATAGGAAGCTGTCCAGAGCAGACAGGTCACTAATGAAAATGAACATTAATACTGAAATGTTTGTCATGTCAATTCTAAGGATTTCTGATGTTTTGAAAACCAGCTATCCATGTAAGGTAATCTGGACTGTTGCCTGTTAACTCCACTCAGCTATTTCTAAATAAAACATAGAGAACACCCTTATAATAAACTCCAAGTCATGAATTTGCTATAGTCCCTTAACTCACAGGCTGACCATCTCAAATCAGTTAAAAAAGTTAAAGAAGGACTGGGTCTAAGCTTTGTATTCCTAAATGTGTTATACTGGTACCATGCCTATGAGAGTAACAATATTCATCTCACTCTTATATCACTAAGAAGCTCATGCCAATGAGTTCTCAAACTTTTAATGCTAAAAAAAATGGAATTTTAGGAAGCCATAGAAGCTTTGGGACTGGTGGATGTGGACTAAAATACAGAAACAGAAAGCCACCAATAGTTTTTCTACAGTCCATTGCTGTGTGATCTTGGGGAATTCATTCAGTCTTGCATCAGCTCAGTCACAAAAGTGGGCCACAATATCCTGAGAATCCTATCCAGTCTGAAGTATGAACTCAGAGAGGTTACCTGTGGATATGAGTTTGTACTTCAAGGCCAGTCTTGATCTAGAGAGTGAGTTCAAGAATAGCCAGGGCTACACAGAGAAACCCTGTCTGGAAAACAAAATAACAAAATATTTTTGATTAACTAAATTCTTTCTCTTTCTCCTTACACTTTTCACTTTATGCTGAAAAGGTCCGTGAAGCTGTTGCACATGAAAAGATGTCTTTCAGACTAAAAACTGATAAAAAAAAAAAAACTGATAGAAGAACTTGAGAAATATGATGCGCCTACAGAGGCTGTTGAAGAAAAACTGGAAGTGAAGAGATACATAGACCAGATGAGCTGTAAAGACAGATTTCAATAAGCAGTTAATATTGGTAAGTTCATTTTGCTTTACACTTTCAGAAGTCCACAAATGAAGCTGACCTGACATTGTGTCAGGAACACATGGATGGGGTGAACCACAGGACGTCAATGATACCTTGGTTCAGGAACACAATGCTGATCTGAGTTCAGTTGTAAACAGTGCCTGGGATAGGTACCTCATTCTAGAGTTTCAACCTAAATGCAACACTCTTGTAACATCCTAACAAGAACAAATAGAGTCCTTTAAAAGGAGGATTCAAGTCTACCTTTATTATCAAACTGCTGGGGACTTTGCTAAAGTTATCTGTAAAATAAATAAGCATTAACTCTATTTAATACTGTAGGGAATGCTTATAAAGAAAAATCCCACAGGTGGGAGGAAGGAAGGTGGTGACAACTGCCTTAGGAGCAAAGTGTTGGCAGGATGCATTGCTCTGCCAACTTTGCTGACCCTGTCAGTATTCTATAAACACCTGTTTCCAATACTTCTTATCCACTTCTGCCCTGAGCCTCCTTGGTTGTTCCATTGGAAGGAAAGTAGAGGCCACAATTCTAAATCATCAGAAAAAGTTTTGCCTACAAATCTGTGGCCCACTATATAACCTCTTTATCACAAAGTGATCACCAAGAGCTATAGACCTAAGAACACTATAGAGTCCATTCACTCTGTGTTCACTTAAATTAGAAAAAAGTTTCCACTAGTGTGCATTATTAATGTTGTTTCCCTGAGCACACTTTGCATTTTCCCTTCTAACTTTCCACAGTGCCCTCCTTAGACTCTTGGTGTCTTAACTTCTCTTCTCCAGGAGCTGCATGACTTTCCTCATTTTTCTTCTCTTGATTTCTGTTTGTTTCCAGGTATACGTTTTAATGAAATGTGATTGTCAAGAATGATTCAAATTATATTTTCCTGTTATTCAGTGGTTTTGATAGAACTGTTTTTACCTACCCAATGTCTTGCACTAATAAATTACATTCCTTGCAAATTACCATCTGTCTATTGTTATCCTCAGTCTTGTGTCTTGCACAGTGTGTTTTGATTTAAAAAAATTTCTGTTTTCAGTGATGGTAGTAAGTTACAGAGATAATCTCTATGAACACGAGTAACAAGTCTGAGGCTCTGAGATAAAGAACACATTATTTGGTCAACCATCGTCCTGCACTGTCATGCACATAAACTTCCCATGTCTGTGGCTGTAACAGAAAATTATCAAAGATTATAAAAAAACATTAGGCTCTTCTGTGATCACTGTACTAAACTGTCTCATTACTAACCCTGTAAATGTGTCATTCACTGCCTTAGTATCTTCCCACACTTTACCTACAGTACTATTTATGACAAATTAAATATTGTGAAAAAAATTCTTGGTTGTCATGAACTTCATTCCAGTAGATTCACTGTGTTCTCCATTCCTTTCTTGAAATGCAATACATCTTTTCAATAATTTAAACATGCTAGCTGGTATTCTAATCAAAACCACATATTCATTTATAACTAATTGTTTTCCTTCTGTCTCTGAATATTTCCACATTTTTCTTCCCCAGTAAAGTAACCATGGCTTTGTACTACAACAACGGGACACAGGAGAAAAGGAAAGGAAAGTTTAAAGATGCCTATTGCTTTCTATTCTAATCATAGTCCATATCCTCCACTCTGAGGTAGTCAGGTCACGGTGAGTTCCAAACAACCCTAGACTATAAAGCAAGTTCTGGGCTATCCATGGCTACATAGTGAGGATCTGTCTCAGAGGAATAAGAGGCAGAAAGAAAGAAAGAAAGAAAGAAAGAAAGAAAGAAAGAAAGAAAGAAAGAGAGAGAGAGCCTTGTTACAAAGATAGAATGAGATGACAGGTGTCAGAAATTCACAAGACAGGGATAGTACCCTTGAGACATGTAAAGAAAAAGTTGGCAACTTGCAGAAAAGAAACAAATCACTGGTCACTCCTGCCAAACATTGGATGGAGATTGGAACACTTATGGAAGAGCTGCAGGAAGGATTGACAGCTCTGAAGGGGATAAAAAAACAGCACAGGAAGACTAACAGTTTTAACTAACTGGGATGTCTCAGAGACTAAGACACTAACCAAATAACATACACAAGCTGAACCAAGGCCCCCAGCAAAGGGATGCCTTGTCTGGCCTCAGTGGGGCAGCACATGCTTAATCCTGCAGAGACTTGATGAGCCAGGGTCAGAAGGTTGGGGAAACGTATACATGCAGGATCCCAGCCTCTCAAGAGGAAAAGGAGAGGAGATATAGGAGGAAAAACTCTGCAAGGGGGAACATGGAGGAGAGCTGTGTTCAGCATAGAAATAAATTAATTAATTAATTTTAAAAGTTATGTAAGAAAAAAGGACGAAAGGGGAAAAGGAACTTCTTACAAAGACAGAAAGAGAAGACAGGCGTCAGAAATTCACAAGGGCAGTGACAGTACCCTTGAAACATGTGAAGAAGAAGATGGCAACTTATAGAAAAGAAACCAATCACAGGTGGACAGGTTGAAAGCTCTGAGGTGCTCCCACAAGCTCAACCAGACAGCCTGGTTTTGGAGTTCTGCACTCAGGACAAGCCCAAATCCACACAAGCTTAAAACCAGTTGCAAGTCAACATGACAGAGTTCAGGGACTCAGTACCATCTTGAAAGGAAACCCACCATTCGAAACTGACTTATCAGAGGGCTCTGAGAATGAGTGACACATAGGATTCTGAGTGAGTGAATTTAACTTGTTTATTACAGGGTAAGAGATAGAACTGGGAAGCACTTGTGGAGAACAGTAGGGACAGACACAGGTTGGCTGAAAACTCAGCTCTCCAGATGTCTCTGTTTAGGTGGTTAACTGCTTAGGAAAAGGGATCCCTGCATTCAGTGATTGGGATGAGATCTCATCTCCTGATTAGAACCTTCAGGGTGAGCTAATGTCCAGGAATTGTTATATTAATTTAATACTGATAGGAAAAGCATAACAATAGCAAGGATTAATTCTGGGATGAAGTCTCCTGAGGCCTTGCCTCCCAGAGATCACCCATATTAGTCTATGCAAAAAGGTGGGTCACCTCCAGGAATGCCATCTGCTAGCATTACCCTTTCCTAGATGGAGCCTAACATGCCTTCTTCATCATAACATTTTTTACTTATTCATTGAATATTTCATACATTTCATATCATCTTGATGATATCTATAACAAATCCCCTCCTCTGACTGTTTTTCTGTCCTCTCAACAATCTCCTTCTCATCTTTTTCTTTTTAAGTTTGAATGTAACCCATACACTCAGCAGGGCCTTCCATTGGGGCACAACAAATATACCAATGTACACACCTCCAAGAAAAAGTGACTTTCTTTTTGCAAGCAGTGATCAACTGCCAATAGCTTCTCAGATAGGAGCCTCAAAAATTCTTCCCCTATTCATATTGACTCATTCTTTCTTCTCTCCTTTATTTATTTATTTCATTTACTTTTCTTTTCTTTGAGAGAGGAGTTTTGAGACAGAGTTACTCTGTGTAGCCCTGGATGTCCTGGAACTCTATTGTAGACCAGGCTGGCCTCCACCTCAGGAAGATCTGCCTGCCTCTGTCTCCCAAGTCCTAGAACTAAAGGTGTTTCCATGTGGTATTTTAACTGGCATGGTCTCCTGCATGGCTAGAGCAAGTAACCACAGCAACTGATGGTTCATGTATGCAACAGGTGTGTCATTTCCAAAGGACAGCATCTTTTGAGCATGCATCTCTATACTCTAGCTTTTATATTTTACCTGACCCCACTTCTGTGATGTTGTCTAAAGCTTCAGGTGCTGGGGAGAGGTTGATATAGATTTCTCATCCAAGGCTGAATACTCACATTCACTTACTATCAACAGTTTGACAAGTTATGAGTTTCTGCACTAACCACTGCCCATTGTACATAAAAACTTCACTGACAACGAACTAGAGCAGTACAAATATATAAACCAATATTAAGGAGGTGATTTGATAACAGACCATCTATCAAAGTAACAATAGTTGGTCCCTACAAGGTGCTGCGTCTTCTTTAACCATAGATTTTTTTTTAACCAGCTTTGAAAAAAAAGACATTAACTCCCTCCTATGAAGAAGGTTCCAAATTAGGTTATAAAGTGGTTGGCTATCCCCCTTAACATCCATGTCACTATTGCATTTCCAAACATATCCTGCCTAGCAAACTGGCATTGAATCATGCAGAGTGAAGTGCTGAGGAAGGCCATTATTTTTCTTTCATTTTCTATCTCCTCATTTATTTAACCCTCTTCTCCTTCATCTTTCCAATTCCCCATCTACTTCCTTTGACTTTCTCATTTAATATGCTCATATTTGCCCTAAATGATTTTTAACTTTTTTAAATTTATTTTTATTGGATACTGTATTTACATTTCATATTTTATCCCCAACCCTCCTTTCCCCCACCACGCAGGAACCTCCTATTCTATCCCCCCTCCTCATGCTTCTATTAGGATGTGCCCCCACCTACCCCCCACTTCCACCTCCCTACCCTTGAATTCCCCCCCCTCACTTCATGGGACCTCCTCTCTCACCTATACCCAACAAGGTCATCCTCCCCTTCATTTACACATGGAGTCATGGGTCCCTCCCTATGTGCTTCCAGGCTGGTGGTTTAGACCTTGGGGAGCTCTGGTTGGTTGATATTGTTGCTCTCCTCATGGGGCCACAAACGCTTTCTGCTCCTTCAGTCTTCTCTCTTACTTCTCCATTGGGAAACCCTTGATCAGATGAGTGGTTAGCTGTGAGCATTGGCCTCTCTGAATGTGTCAAGGTCTGGCAGACCTCTAAGGAGACAGCTATATCAGGCTCTTGTCAGTATGCACTTCCTGCCATCCACATCAGTGTCTACCTTTGGTGACTGTACCTGGGATGGATACCCAGGTAGAATGGTCTCCAGATGGCCCCTGCTTCAGTTTCTGTCTGATACTTTGTTTCCATATTTGCTTCTTTGAGTATTTTTGTTATTCCTTCTAAGTAGGACTGAGGCATCCACACTTGATCTTCCTTGTTCATGAGCTTGATGTGGTCTATGAGTTGAGTCTTGGCTATTCCAAGCTTTTGGGTTAACATCCGATTATCAGTGAGTAAATACCATGTGTGTTCTTTTGTGATTGAGTTACCTCACTCAAGATGATAGTTTCTAGTTCCATCCATTTACCTAAGAATTTCTAGAATTCATTATTTTTAATAGCTGAGAAATATTCCATTGTGTAAATGTACCACATTTTTTTATCTATTCCTCTGTTGAAGAACATCTGGGTTCTTTCCAGCTTCTGGTTATTATAAATAAGGCTGCTATGAACATAGTGGAACATATGTCCTTGATCTCTGAAGAAAGAAATAGAAGATGATCGCAGAAGATGGAAAGACCTCCCATGCTCCTGAATTGGCAGGATTAATTTAGTAAAAATGGCCATCTTGCCAAAAGCAATCTACAGATTCAATGCAATACCCATCAAAATTCCAAATCAATTCTTCATAGAGATAGAAAGAGCAATTTGCAAATTCATTTGAAATGACAATAACCCAGGATACTGAGAACTATTCTCAACAATAAAAGAACTTCTGAGGGAATCACCATCCCAGACCTCAAACTGTACTACAGAGCAATAGTGATTTAAAAAACTGCATAGTATTGATACTGAGACAGGCAGGAAGATCAATGGAATAGAACTGAAGATCCAGAAGTGAATCCACACACCTATGATCACTTGATCTTTGACAAAGGAGCTAAAACCATCCAGTGGAAAAAAGACAGCATTTTCAGCAAATGGTGCTGGTTCAACTGGAGGTCAGAATGTAGAAGGATGCAAATCAATCCATTCTTATCTCCTTGAACAAAGCTCAAGTCCAAGTGGATAAAGAACCTTTACATAAAACAAGATACACTGAAACTAATAGAAGAGAAGTTGGAGAAGACCCTCAAATACTTAGACACAGGGGAAAGTTCCTAAACAGAACATAGGCTTACGCTCTAAAATCAAGAATTATCAAATGGGACCTAATAAAATTACAAAGCTTCTGTAAAGCAAAGGACATTTCAACAAAACAAAACAGCAACCAACCGACTGGGAAAAGATCCTTTACCAGCCCTACATCCAGTAGAGGGCTAATATCCAATATATACAAAGAACTCAAGAAATTATACTTCAGACACCCAAATAACCCTATTAAAAATGGGGTACAGAGCTAAACAAAGAATTCGCAACTGAGGAAACTCAAATGGCTGGGAAGCATATTAAGTCATTCTGGATTTCTGATGAGGTTGAAGACCTATAGTCTCATAGCCAATCCTGAGTAAATCTTTTTACTTTAAGAGAAAAGATCTGAGTGGATGGTTTTCAGCTGACATTCATTCTAAAGCCAAGAAAAAACCCAAGTTCAAAACTAAATGTTTTAGTTAGGATAGATGACAGAGGTTCTGGTTAGTCAACAAAATGATAGACTGGGTATTAGGACTATCTTGTACCTCACTGGTACAATTAGGAATAAGTATGCTCTAATTGTATTGTGAGAAAAAAGTTTTATTTTAACAGGAAGGGTGATATGTAGGAGGAGCTAAGGGGGAAGGAGTACCGAGAGAAAGAGTTGGAGTAAGGAGAGGAGAAGATGAAGGAGAGGAGAAGCTGGATTGTTGGGGACTGACTTTTAGCAGAAAGCGGCTATCAGCTTTGCAGCCATCTTGAGCCATATACCCTGACATGAGACTTGTATTACAATAGCCTACAACAGCTGAGCACACTCTGATAACATCTTGCTTTGGATACCCAGGACTTTCCTTGGGTGTGTGAGATTAAAGGTGTGTGAGATTAAAGGTGTGTTACTTAAGAGTATGACTTAGAGATCAGATTTAGAGACAAGACCTAAGGGCATGATTAAAGGTGTGACCAAAAGACATGGCTTAGAAGTGAGGCATATAAAAGGCAGAGACAGACAGAAGAAATTATTGAGTACAAGATTGAGTACAACTTAGAGAACAATTTGGAGCAACAGAGATTCAGACACTAGGAGTAGGAGTAGACATTAGACACTAGGAAGAGAACAAAAGGAGTAGAACTAGGAACTAGGAACTCAAGACTTGGGACTTGGACTAGGAAGAGAGACTGAAGAATAAATGGGATTGAATCATACTCTGTCTGGTCTCCATTCTTTGAGTCCATACTCTCTCTCTTGCTGAACCCCGACCCGTGGACCGGAGCGGCAGCTTGGGCTGGGATACAGTGGCCGCCAAGTGCGGAGTGGAGAGGGCCTCAACATTTTTGGCTGCCCAAAGTGCGGCAGCTCCAGCCTCAACACTAGGTGATGAGAGAGAAAAAGAGAGACAAAGAGAGGGGGGAGACAGGGAGGCAGATGTTCATGTATCTCCACCAGTCAAAGATAGTTTATATATCTAGGTTGGGTATTGGGTTACACTTCTGACTGAGCATTACCAAACTTATAGAGCCTTTGATTAACATTTTTTTTAAAAAAATGTATAAAAGCAAAAAGGAAAGGGGAGCATGGGATACGGGTTTTCTAGGAAGGGGAAATGGGGAAAGGGGGATGGCATCTGAAATGTAAATAAAATATAAAAAAATAAAATAAAATAATAAAAATAAAAAAGAAGCTAATGTACCCAAGAGGAGTAGATGGCAGGAAATAATCAAACTCAGGGCTGAAATCAACCAAGTTGAAACAAAAAGAACTATACAAAATATCAACAAAACCAGGAGCTGGTTCTTTGAAAAAAAATCAACAAGATAGACAAACCCTTAGCCAGACTAACCAAAGGGCACAGAGACAGTACTCAAATTAATAAAATCAGAACTGAAAAGGGAGACATAACAACAGAAACAGAGGAAATTTAAAAAGTCGTCAGATCCTAGTACAAAGGCCTATACTCAACAAAATTGGAAAATCTGGATGAAATGGACAATTTTCTAGATAGATACCAAGTACCAAAGTTAAACGGGGAACAGATAA
Organism: Arvicanthis niloticus; assembly: GCF_011762505.2. Lineage (NCBI taxonomy): Eukaryota > Metazoa > Chordata > Mammalia > Rodentia > Muridae > Arvicanthis > Arvicanthis niloticus. The sequence goes on along the minus strand of NC_047658.1, from coordinate 117,429,285 downwards.
ACCATCTAAACAGTCTCATAACTCCTAAAGAAGTAGAAGCAGTCATTAAAAATCTCCCCACTGAGGGGAAGTGGGGGGTGGGTGGGTGCACACCCTCATAGAAGCAGGAGGAGGGGGGATGGGATAAGGGGTTCCTGGGTGGTGGGGGGAATGTGGTAAGGGGATAAAATTTGAAATGTAAATATTATATCCAATAAAAGAGGGGGAAGAAAAGCTGTTTGAACCAACATCCTTAATGAAATGTCAGCCCTCTTTAAAAAAAAAATCTTGATACTAAAATTTGTTTTGAGAATTGTATATTGCAGAATGATCAGCCTTGGTGTATCTACTCATCAAGCAAGCTGGGCAGACCTGCTCAAATCTCTGAGGTCCTGGAATTCCATCTGGATGCAGTGAAGACACAGCATCCGAGGCTTATCAATCTACTCTTCCCCCAACTCCTCTTCTAATATCTCAATGCCCGTAATCAGCTTGAAGAAGCTAATGAAGAGTCAGCACCCCTATTCCCTGGGCTTGGGGACTAAGGTGGTTAATGTTGAGCTGTCTTTCTAGGGAAAAGTATTGGTTTTGTTGGAACAGGGAGGATTAGCTAGGATTTATTGCAAAGCCATAACCTATTGGTAGAAATTTGTACAATTATTATCAAGATGAAGATATAATTCCTTAAATGTCCGCCCCTCTCCTGGATCTGAGGCCTGGACCAGACCTCTGCTGGGTCTGCTTTTGTGTGGACCCCAGATTCCGCCGGAGACATTCTGGAGGCTCCACAGATCCCACGTCCAGCTTTAGGTAGGAAGACCCACATACTGCCCTAAGCCCATAGCTGGGTGCTGTGAGCTCTCAGATTCCAGAAGATACCCCACCTCCCTGCCCTTTCAGAGTAGCCCTCCCCTTCCGCCCCTCTCCCAGATCTGAGGCCTGGACTAGACCTCTGCCTGGTCTGCTGTTGTGTGGACCCCGGATTCCGCCTGAGACATACTGGAAGGTCCACTCAACCCAGAGCCACAGAGGAACAACTGAACTCAGAGCGTCAGACAACATATCCTGAGATGTCCTAAAGGAGACACTGCACCCAGAACAGGAGACACCTAGCTGGATTGCTACCTTGGAGGCACCAAATCCTGAGGCATCCTAGAGGTACCACTGTAATCAGTACAGCTGGAAAAGATCACAGAGATATCTGGACACCTAGGAGATCAAACACAAGTGAGATAACTGGAAAGACAGGCTTCAGTCAGAGACAGCAAGTACAGGCAGCACTAGAGTTAACCAAATGGCAAAAGGCAAGCGCAGGAACTCAAGCAACAGAAGCCAAAGTTACAGGACATCATCAGAACCCAGCTCCCCCATCAGAGCAAGCCCTGAACACCCCATCACACCAGAAAAGCAGGATTCAGAATTAAAATCATTTCTCATGACGATGATAAAGGACTTTAAGAAAGACATAAATAACACTCTCAAAGAACTTAAGGAGAACAATGGTAGACAGATAGAAACCCTTAAAGAGGAAACACAAAAATCCCTTAAGGAATTGCAAGAAAAGGCAACCAAATGGGAAAAGGAATTAAACAAAACCGTGCAGGATCTAAAAATGGAAGTAGAAACAATAAAGAAATCACAAAGGGAAACTACCCTGGAGATAGAAAACCTAAAAAAAAAAGATCAGGAGTCATAGACACAAGTATCACCAACAGAATACAAGAGATGGAAGAGAGAATCTCATGTGCAGAAGATACCATGGGAAACATTGACACAACGGTCAAAGAAAATGCAAAATACAAAAAGCTACTAACCCAAAATATACAAGAAATCCAAGACACAATGAGAAGGCCAAACCTAAGGATAATAGGTATAGATGAGGGGGAAGACTCCCAACTTAAAGGACCAGTAAATATCCTCAACAAAATTATAGAGGAAAACTTCCCTAACCTAAAGAAAGAGATGTTCATAAATATACAAGAAGCCTACAGAACTCCAAATAGTTTAGACCAGAAAAGAAATACTCCCCGCCACATAATAGTCAAAACATCAAATGTACAAAACAAAGAAAAAATACTAAAAGCAGTAAGGGAAAAAGGCAAAGTAACATATAAAGGCAGACCTATAAGAATTACACCAGACTTCTCACCAGAGACCATAAAAGCCAGAAGATCCTGGACTGATATCATACAGACCCTAAGAGAACACAAATGCCAGCCCAGACTACTATACCCAGCAAAACTCTCAATCATTATTGATGGAGAAACCAAAATATTCCATGACAAATCCAAATTTATACAGTATCTCAACACAAATCCAGCACTTCAAAGGATAATTGATGGAAGATACAAAGAAGGAAATTACAACCTAGAAAAAGCAAGAAAGTAATATTCCAAAAACTATAAAAGAAGGTAGCTACACAAACATATCTCCACTGCCAATAACAAAAATAACAGGAAACAACATTCATTTTTCCTTAATATCTCTTAATATCAATGGACTCAATTCTCCAATAAAAAGACATAGACTATCAGACTGGTTACATAAGCAGGAGGAAACATTTTGCTGCATTCAGGAAACACACCTTTATGAAAAAGACAGACACTACCTCAGAGTAAAAGGTTGGAAAACAATCTTCCAAGCAAATGGTCCCAAGAAACAAGCTGGAGTAGCGATTCTAATATCAAATAAAATCAGTTTTCAACCAGAAGTAATCAAAAAAGATAAAGAAGGACACTTCATATTCATCAAAGGAAAAATGTACCAAGAGGAACTCGCAATTCTCAACATCTATGCCCCAAATGCAAGGGCACTCACATACATAAAAGAAACTTTACTAAAGCTTAAAGCATACATTGCACCCTACCAAATAATAGTGGGAGATTTCAACACCCCACTCTCAGCAATGGACAGATCATGGAAACAGAAACTAAACCAAGACACAATGAAACTAACAGAAGTTATGAACCAATTGGACTTAACTGACATCTATAGAACATTTCATCCTTAAACAAAAGAATATACCTTCTTCTCAGCACCTCATGGTGCCTTCTCCAAAATAGACCATATAATTGGTCACAAAACAGGCCTCAACAGATACAGAAAGATTGAAATAATCCCTAATACCTTATCAGGCCACCATTTACTAAGACTTGTCTTTGACATGGACAAAAACAAGGGAAAGCCCACATACACTTGGAAACTGAACAATGCTCTACTCAATGATAACTTGGTCAAGAAAGAAATAAAGAAAGAAATTAAAGACTTTTTAGATTTAAATGAAAATGAGGACACATCATATCAAAACTTGTGTGACTCCATGAAAGCGGTACTAAGAGGAAAAATCATAGCTCTAAGTGCTCACAAAAAGAAATTGGAAAGAGCATACATTAACAACTTGACAGCAAACCTGAAAGCGTTAGAACAAAAAGAAGCTAATATACCCAAGAGGAGTAGATGGCAGGAAATAATCAAACTCAGGGCTGAAATCAACCAAGTTGAAACAAAAAGAACTATACAAAATATCAACAAAACCAGGAGCTGGTTCTTTGAAAAAATCAACAAAATAGACAAACCCTTAGCCAGACTAACCACAGGGCACAGAGACAGTATTCAAATTAATAAAATCAGGACTGAAAAGGGAGACATAACAACAGAAACAGAGGAAATTTAAAAAATCATCAGAGCCTACTACAAAGGCCTATACTCAACAAAATTGGAAAATCTGGATGAAATGGACAATTTTCTAGATAGATACTAGGTACCAAAGTTAAACGAGGAGCAGATAAACCATCTAAACAGTCACATAACTCCTAAAGAAATAGAAACAGTCATTAAAAATCTTCCCACCAAAAAATGTCCGGGGCCAGATGGTTTCAGTGCAGAATTCTTTCAGACCTTCAAGGAAGACCTAATACCAATCCTCTTCAAGCTATTCCATCGAATAGAAACAGAAGGAACAATACCCAATTCGTTCTATGAAGCTACCATTACACTCATACCTAAACCACAGAAAGACCCAACAAAGAAAGAGAACTACAGACCAATCTCTCTTATGAATATTGATGCAAAAATACTCCGTAAAATTCTCGCAAACCGAATCCAACAACACATCAAAACAATTATCCATCAAGATCAAGTAGGCTTTATCCCAGGAATGCAGGGATGGTTCAATATTCGGAAATCCATCAATGTAATCCACTACATAAATAAACTCAAAGAAAAACACCACATGGTCATCTCACTAGATGCTGAGAAAGCATTTGACAAAATTCAACATCCCTTCATGTTAAAAGTCTTGGAAAGATCAGGAATTCAAGGCCCATACCTAAACAGAGTAAAAGCAATATACAGCAAGCCAGTAGCCAACATCAAACTAAATGGAGAGAAACTTGAAGCAATCCCACTAAGATTTGAAACTTGATCAAATCCCACTAAGGACAAGGCTGCCCACTCTCACCTTACCTATTCAATATAGTACTGGAAGTCCTAGCTAGAGCAATTAGACAACAAAAGGAAGTCAAAGGGATACAGATAGGAAAGGAAGAAGTCAAAATTTCACTATTTGCAGATGATATGATAGTATACTTAAGTGACCCTAAAACTTCCACCAGAGAACTCCTAAACCTGATAAATTACTGTCCAGAAAAGGACACACTTGCAGAATAGTTGGCTGATTATATCTGCCTAGACAGAGTAATCAGCCCTGAATAATTCTACAGCACTAAGGTCTGTCAGATGATCCTGGCCAGAAGATGGAAGAACATATGCTCCAACATTTTGTAGTAGAGGGAGTGTCTAGGTGTTCAGAGGTCTCTATAAATTAGCAAAGTTTTAGAAGCTATGCTTTGTGCTTCCCACAATTATAGTTAACACATTCATTCTGGATTTCTGACAGGGTTGAAAACTTATAGCCTCATAGCCAATCCAGGCTATTTACCTTGAGAGAAAAGATTTGAGTGGATGGTCATCAGCTGACATTCATTCTAAAGCCAAGGAAAAAGCCAGGTTCATAACTAAATGTTTTAGTTAGGATAGATAACAGAGGTTCTGGGTAGTCAACAAAATGATGGACTGGGTATTAGGACTATCTTGTACCTCACTTGTACAAATTGGCATAATTATGCTCTAATTGTATTTTGAGAGAAAAGTGTTATTTTAACAGGAAGGGTGAACCTGCCGTAAATTTACAATGAGTTGCATGGTGGAGAGATGAGGTGATGGAGATAACATGACAAAATAGAGACAGGGGATGAGATATTTCCATAGTCCAACTGTTTGTTGAAGATCACTTTGCTGAAATAGAGGTGCAGGCTGTATATGATGAAGAAACTCTGGCATTGTGTAGATTGTCAGCCTTAAAGCCTGGGACAAAGTTGCAGAATCCGGGAAGAGACTTGAACCATTTACTAAAGTCATACAAGGTCCAAACAAAACCTTCTCTGACTTTTTACAAAGGCTAACCTCAGCTGTTGAAAGGAGTGTATCAGATTCAATAGCAAGAAAGGCAATAATTGAGTCTTTAGCCTTTGAAAATGCAACTGCTGAATGCAGGGAAGTAATCAGACCACTGAGGGCAAGGTCAGCATCAATAGACGAGTGGATTAGATACACAGCTGATGTTGGATCTTGCTCAGCTGATATGATGGTAATAGGAGAAGCTGCCACTAGACACCTAGAGATGACCCAATATTTCAAATGTTTTAATTGTGGTAAATGGGGTCAGATCAGAAATGACTGCAGGAAAAACCAAAATAATACAAAAAGGGGGTCTATGCCTTCTGGAATATGTCAAAGATGTAGCAAAGGCTGACATCTGACTAGGGAATGTAGAGCAACAACAGACAAATGAAGCAATACCCTGACAAAAAAAACTCCCAGAGGAGCTTCTCACAGGCCCCAATGCCAGGCAGGGAGAGTTCTCTTCCTCAGGACAATTAAGTGTCACTGCTTCAAAAACAGATGTTCTGAGACCAGATAAGGCTGAGGCAAGTATTATAAACAATTCAGAAGGCCTCGCAGGGAGCCAAAAGCAAATATTTTGGCAAACTTCTATAAAGGATCAAAGACCAAAACTAAGAATACTAGTGAATGATACTGAGATTGAAGGGATGGTTGACATTGGAGCAGATGTCACCATTATCTTTCCAAATTCTTGGCCTGAAAGTTGGCCAATTCAAGATGGAGACATCCAGTTTCAAGGACTTGAGACTTTATCCAAAATAAAACAAAGCACCAGATGGCTTAAATGTACAGGACCAGGTCAGGTAGGAAAACTGAGGCCATACGTGGCTGATATAGCTTTTAACTTACGGGGAAGAGATCTATTACAGCAGTGGAAAACTCAAATTAATATCCCCTCAGTGTCAGTGTCTAGTCATGAAACCCATCAGGCTCCTAATAAAAATTTAAAAGTAGTTAGGAAACGTTATCAAAGGCAGCCACAGACTGGCTAAGCTGTCCATAAACAAAATACAGCAGAGGCTTGACAATTTAGCTCTACCCCAAGGAGCCATTGCTGCCAAGACACCAACAGCCTTACCACTAAGGTGGTTGACTGATCAACCCATTTGGATTGAGCAATGGTCTATGACAAAAAAAATTACAGGTATTAGAACAGCTAGTCCAGGAGCAGCTGGAGGCTCAGGATATAGAAGAGTCTACCAGTCCTTGGAATTCTCCAGTATTTGTCATTAAAAAGAAATCTGGCAAATGGAGGATGTTGACAGATCTCAGAGCAATTAATAAGATTACTCAGCCTATGGGTTTCTTGCAGCCTGGTATCCCATTGCCTTCCTTGTTGCCTAAGGAATGGCCCATCATAGTGATCGATCTAAAATATTGTTTCTTTACAATTGTTTCTGTACATGAATGTGATAAGGAAAGGTTTGCTTTCTCAGTACCTACCTTCAATAGAGGTCGCCCAGTAAAAAATGTCATTGAAAAGTCTTACCACAAGGAATGGTAAATAGCCCTACCTTGTGTCAATACTTTGTACAACAGCCATTGGAGATGATTCACAAAGAATTTCCCAAATCCATTAGTTATCATTATATGTATGATATTTTGTTGGCTGATCCAGATATTAATATCTTGGAAAAAATGTTTGATGAAGTAAAGAAAACCTTGCCTTGCTGGGGATTGCAAATAGCCCCTGAAAAAATACAAAGAAGGGATTCTCTTAATTATCTAGGGTATAAAATAAGTCTACCAAGGGTTAAGCCACAAAAGGTACAAATCAGAAGAAACCAGTTAAGGACCCTTAATGATTTTCAGAAGCTACTTGGAGATATCAACTGGCTGTGGCCAGCAATTGGCTTGGCCACTCAAGAGCTGAGTAATTTATTTCAACCCTTACAAGGCAATAAAGATTTAAATAGCCCAAGGAAACTGACACCTGGGGCTGAGAAGGAGTTAGCCTTGGTAAAAAGAAAACTGCAGGATACACATCTAGATCATATTGATCCAAAGATGGCCTGCATCTTAGATATCTTACCTTCTACTCATTCTCCTACAGGAATTCTTATGCAGAGAGAAGATTCTATCTTAGATTGGATTTTTTTAGCTCATAAACAGAGTAAGAAGTTAAAAACCTACATTGAGAAGGTCTCTGAATTGATACTAAAGGGAAAAATGAGATTTTGACCATTACTTGGAATGGACCCAACTGAAATCGTTGTACCTTTTACTAATGCAGAAATTGCCTCATTTTGGGCACAGGATGAACATTGGTAAAGAGCATGCAGTAATGTCTTGGGAGAGATTAACAACAGATACCTTAAAGGCAAGTGACTTCAGTTCATAAAAAGAACTAATTGGATTCTCCCGCATATATTAAAGGGAACTCCGATATCTGAAGCCCCTACATTTTACACTGATGCTAGTAAATCAGGAAAGGCAAAATATAAATCAGAAGACATAAGTAAGGTGGCTGAGAGTCCCTATAAGTCAGTTCAAATATCTGAATTATATGCAGTAATCATGGTGTTGTCAGATTTTATAGAGTCCCTTAATATAGTAACTGGCTCTCAATATGTAGAAAGGGTTGTTTTACACATAGAGACTGCTGAACTTATTCAGGATGATTCTGAATTGACCTCACTATTTATTCAACTACAACAAATTATCAGAAATAGGAGTTACCCACTATACATAAAACACACATAAGATCCCATACAGGTCTGCCAGGCCCTCTAGCACAAGGTAATAATGAAAACAACTAGCTATTGATAGGAAGCATACTAGAGGCTTCAAAATTCGAGAAAACCACCATGTTAACAGAAAAGTTTAAAGAAAGAGTTCTCTATCACTTGGCAACAAGCCAAGGGAATTGTGAGGCAATGTCCTACTTGCTCATTATATAACCAAACTTCACTGCCTACAGGAACTAACCCTAAGGGTACCCAAAGAAATGACATTTGGCAAATGGATGTCTTTCATTTTACAGAGTTTGGTAAACTGAAATATGTGCACCATACTATAGACACGCATTCAGGATTTCAATGGGCATCTGCCTTGGCATCAGAAAAGGCTGATTCTATAATTACACATTTGTTAGAAGTCATGGCCATTATGGGAATACCCATACAAATTAAAACAGACAATGGTCCGGCATATATCTCTAATAAGATGAAGAATTTTTTACATATTATAATATAAAGCATGTTACAGGCATATCACACAATCCTACAGGACAAGCAGTTGTGGAGAGATCTAATCGAACTCTAAAGGAGATGCTTAATAGGCAAAAGGGATCAATAAGAACCCCCAAAGATAGATTACATAATGCTTTAATAACCTTAAATTTTTTGAATGCTAATGAACAAAACACCACAGCTGCTGAGAGATATTGGACAGTGGAAAAAACTACTGAACTAAATCAACCTGTTTATATTAAGGATATTCTGACTTAAGAATGGAAAGTAGGAAATGTGTTACACTGGGGGAGAGGTTATGCCTATGTTTCCACAGGAAAAGAAAAGCTGTGGGTTCCTTCCAAATTGATAAAAATCAGACATGACCACCTTTAATCCCAGCACTTGGGAGGCAGAGCAGGCAGATTTCTGAGTTCGAGGCCAGGCTGGTCTACAGAGTGAGTTCCAGGACAGCCAGGACTACACAGAGAAACCCTTTCTCAAAAAAAAAAAAAAAAAAATCAGACATGACAAAGGAAGACCTCCTGAAGACCTTGTCGACACAGAAGAAAAGGGAGATTAACACAACCAACCAAATAGGTAATGTATATATGGTATTGTTTATATCTCATATGGAGACAGCTCTGGAACTGGCTGAGACTAAAATGTTTATACAAAGCCAAGAGCACTTAATTGGGTACTAATTTTTCATGACTTGTTAATACATGCCATCCTCTATGAGGGCATGTATACAAAGTTATATTACAGTTTGATTTAGTGATCAAACTAACCTGAAGAAGGGCAGTTGCCTTCCTTTATTGATCTTCATTGACCAAGCTGTGTACCCTGCATGCTTCATGTGAATGTCTTTATAGAACTACCTGCTGCTTTTAAGTTTTATATGTTGCAGGATGAAAGAACAGAAAGACAGCCCTAGCAAGATTCATACTCGGGGATGCTGAGACTCCGGGACTTTCTATTCCAGCTTCGTGCTTGATTCTACTGCAACTACATCAAAGCTGCTTCTTTGAAAGACTTACTTCCAGAACTTTTCCAGAACAGCTAGCTTGCCTGTCCAGCCTTTCTGACTGTCACAGTCATGGTGTCAGCTAAGCAATGAACTTTCTCAGCACATAGTGACTTCAAGGCAAATGATGCCAGCTAGCTCTCCTTTGACTAAGCCAATTTTCCTATTTCCCTTTGGGCCCCCAGATGGGAATTCTTCACCCCAATTCAGCTGGAAGCAGACAAAAGGAGGTCATCATCCCAGTTCCTTATGTTGGGGTGGATGGTTCTGGTTACTTTAGAAATTATACATGTGTTGTCATTTAAAGGATACTTTACAAATGTAGCTTTAGGGGGAGCTAGAGAGCTTAACCTCAGGGATTTCTACCTTTCCTTTCCACTTCTCTATCCTCCCTTCTTGGGTAAAAGGGAGGGAAGAAAGAAAAGGGGAAACAGTAATATTATAGAAATAGACAAATAGGGTAAGGTTAGCAAATTTACTCTTCAGTGAAACATTACATAGCTATATCATACATTGGTAGAAATTTTTATGATACAAGGTTGAAGTTATAATCTCTTATATTGGTATAGAATTTATTTTGTACAAACTTAGGGTTTTCACTTGTGTGAGTTTCTTATTGATATAAAAGTGGGATTAATATTTTTACTCTCATATAGGCATTGTGCCTATATACTCATTTAGAAATACAAGGCTTGGGCTGGTGAGATGGCTCAGTGGTTAAGGGAACTGACTGCTCTACTAGAGGTCCTGAGTTCAATTCTGAGCAACCACATGATGGCTCACAACCATCTGTAATGGGATCTGTAATGGGACCTGCTGGCCCCTTCTGGATGTACACAATACAAAATAAGTTATTCTTTCTTTAAAAAAAAAAAAAAGAAATACAAGGCTTAGACCCAGTCCCTTTCTAACAGTTTTTTAAACTGATTTGAGATGGTTGGCTTGTGAGTAAATGGCCTGTAGCAATTGCATGGCTCAGAGCTGACTGTTAGGGTATTTTCTAGATTTTAATTAGAAATAGCAGAAAGGAATTAACAGACAACAGTTCAGATTGCTTTACATAGATAGTTTTCAAAAACATCAGAAGTCCACAGAATTGATGTTACAAGCATTCCTGTATAAACGTTCATTTGATTGGAGACCTATCTCCTCCTGACAGCTTCCTTGTCTTGGATTCTAAGAAGAAATTGAGCATCTTTGGAGTTACTCCAGTTGTGGTAAGACAGCCACTAGGCAAGAATTGCCTCTTTTCATCTACAGATGAAATACTATGCAGAAAAAGGACACACTTGTAGAATAGTTGAATGATTATATCTGCCAATACAGAGTAATTAGCCCTTAATAATTCTGCATTACTAGGTCTGTCAGATTATCCTGGGCAGAAGGCTAAAGACCAGATGCTCCAACGTTTTGAAGTAAGGAACTGTCCAGGTATTCAGCGGTCGCTATAAATTGGCTAAGTTTTAGAAGCCAAGCTTTGTGCTTCCCATATCTTCAGTTAATTCAGTCATTCTGGATTTCTGATGGGGTTGAAGATTTATAGTCTCACAGCCTGGAGCTCCAGTGGCACAATCGGTTAGCATGCAGTACTTATATAGACTCACAGCCAACCCAGGCTGTTTACTTTGAGAGGATGGTTTTCGGATGCTATTCATTCTGAAGACAGGATATAAGCCAGGTTCAGAACTAAATCTTTTAGTTGAGAGAGATGGTAGAGGTTCTATTTAGTTAACAAAAATGATGGACTGGGTATTAGGTCTATCTTGTACTTTAATAATTACAACATAGTAATATAGTTTGTGTTCAATTTATATCTGAGAGAAAAGTCTTTAAATTGGCCACAAAGGGGAAAGTTTTGTGGATAGTCCCAGCCTCCTGTTTTGATAGTAGTTCCAATTTCCTGGGAGGGACTGCAGAGGAGGAGTGAATCAGTACTCTTGTGAATGTTCTGTCCAATTGAATTTGTAAAATAAAGGCTAGACACAATGATTGGGCAGTAGAAGGGGAGGTGGAGAAAAAGGCTTAGGGGAGGAGTCAGGCGGGGAGGAGTTGGAAGGGAAGGAGTCAGAGGAGAAAGTAGACAGGAGAGACAGAGACAATGGAGGAGCTACGGAGGACCCAGAGGTGGAAGGACAACGGAGGAGGAGACATGACCTGGAAAAATTGCAAGTTGTAAGGGATCTTATAGCTGAGGAATAGAATAGTGCCGTGGTAAATCTGCCCAATCTAGGCCTCCAGTTTATATCCATAAATATTGAATTGTGTTGTTCTTGACTGGACTTATTTGGGTCGGAGATTTACCACAACAAAGAGCCAGAATTCTTAAGTCCAAAGTCAAGTAAGAACTCTAACAGTGAAACGAAACAGAGTCTCTGTCCAAGAATTTATCTACCTGAACTCTACCTGGTGCCCCAATTGTTATGGACAATCACTATGGATATTGGTTGTCAATGAAGAGGATTCTATCCATTAAAAGGGTTCTTTTTCATTAAAAACAACACTCCACATGTCTAGAAGTCTACTAGCAAGAAGTCATGTTTTCTCTAGCCACCACAATATCTTCAGATACTCATGATGATCTTTTTGTGAGCACTCAGATGACCATGGCCTATACAAAAATAATGGCCCCTTTGTAAATTCTGGTGACTAAAACCTCAGAATAATGGTGCTACTAACAGTCTCTTCTCCTGAGAAACATTCATAAGAATTCCAATAACTTCTAAAACTAGAATATTCTACATGTTGAATGTACAACATCCTTAGATCCTTAAGGATCACCTTGTGGAACAAACACTGTGCACTGTACTTTGTTCACAGACAGTATGCTGGATATATTTATCATTTAGGAGACAAAAGATGAGTTAGTAAAGGGTTTACTTTCTATGGCACTGGCTCATAAAAGAGAAGAGATGTAATTCAATCAACTTCCAGCATCTTACAGTACTTCATAAGTGAGGAAAATGAGAAATATCCTGTGACTAGTATGTTTTCTAAAAATATTTCTTACAGTTAACAAGAGAAATGTCTGAGATATATAATAAGATAGTTCAACACGTCACTTCTGTATTTACAGAAAATCCAGCAAAAAAAACCCACTTTGTTGTTTAAATATTTTTTAATTATTTGAAGGTCTGTATCTATTGCACAGCATTTATAGTAAGATAGCCCACATTTCATTCTCATTCATTGTTATTGTGTGGGTTCTAACTCTCTGCCATGATTCAGGCCTGCTAGAGGGTTAACCTCATACATGCCATAGGAGGGGGCCTCTTTCTACATAAAGTCATATCAAAAATAGAGAGAAATCATGTGAGCTCAAAAGAATTACAGCAGAAGACTCTGCACAAAGACATACTTTGCTTGCAGTTAGATGTTGCCTCATGTCACTTGGATATTTTCTTTGCTAGGTATTTCTCTTGATCTACTGTCTTGTGCATTGTTCAATAACTGGTACACATACCAGTATCAACAGCTTCTGATAGCCCTCATTGGAAAGAACATAGCCCTCAGCTCCACCAAAGGCACCATCCTTAGTCTGGCCCTTCTCCATGGAATAGAAGAAAGTTCCAGGTTTTCCATATCCCTCCCAAAAGTGATACAGTGACTCAGCTGCAGCACCTCACAGTTTGCCTCATTGATACCTGCCCAGTAATTCTGCATGTGACTGACATGATCCTTGGCATATGGTACATGTTGGGTTTGAAAAAAGACTGCAAGTAGCAGCTGTGATTTTTCTAAGAAGGAGACATTATCTGTTCTTGTCTGAGATGGGGTTGGAAAAAGAGAGACTATGGCCTCAGTAAGTAGTTTATATATAGTGAGTCATAGCAATCATGCTATTTGGAAAGGACTGTCCCCCTTATATTCTTGAGAAGGATAAAGTGACATACACATAAAATCCTGCTTGGGAAACATAACATAAATAGATATGCATAAAGCTCTAGAAGGCAGACAGGTGGAGGACAGACACTTCAGAGGGAAAAATATCCTTCTGAATGAGGAGATCAGTGGAGATCTTTGGTTTCATTGTTTTTGAGAATGTGTCTGTATGCCTAATAAAGGCTAGTCCAAACTTAAATTTAAATATGCTCTACACTAGCTTCACACTCATGTAACCTTTAGCTATCCTCCCACAGCCCACCATGTTCTTGGGTTATAGGTACAAGCCAGTATAGAAAGCTGTGGTGGGCAGAGTAGGTGTTTTTACATAGAACTGGATTTAAGAGGTTAGGGAATGTCGCCATGGCATTGTCTTTCTTCAGTAGCTTTCTCCTGACTTTTCAGACCTTCATCCACTGCACCTTCCTCCATCCTCATGCTGCTTGAGGGCACAGTCTGTTTACTTCTTTTCTTCTTCTATAAGCATCACAGCTAATCCTAAATAAAAGAGAATAGAACTGCCATTTGTGAGCTCCATTTTCCAAAGAATACACTAGTTGTAGTTCTTGGTTCAGTAGTACATTGAATTATAAAACGGATTTTTACCAAAGACACTAAACTTTAATTAATGGAGCAGCCAGATCTCACACTGAAGGCAGATGCCTCATGACTTTCTTGGTACTAACAGGCACTCTTTACAGTCCAACCTAAGGACTTGGTGGCCAGAAAGGGAGGAGAACAGATAGCTGTTATCATAATATACTCTAAGTTGGAACCAAAATAAATCATCACCTAAGGTCAGAACCCTGATTCTGAAGCACAGCCAGGGCCATACACAAGCCTCTGGCTATTTCCTCATGGCACCTTCACCAAGAATATGAACTTTACCAGACTTTCCAGGGCCAAAGGCTAAGCCTTTAATCCCCCATCAAAATAATAGTTTATTTGATTTTTCGGGTACCTACCCTCATGTCTTATCCAGTTAGTCAGAATCATTCTTCCATTTCAATGACAACACTTTTCTGTAAGTCACAGGAAACCATAGGAGTCTTTGCCTACAGTCATGAAAGATGGTAAGAGGAGGGAGCTAATACCGTGTTCTCCCTCTAGAAAAGCACTGAATCTCATTTAGGAGAGATTTGCTCTTCAGACTCTCGAAAGTCATGGAGACATTTTCTGGAGGTCTATCATTGTTAGAACTAGATGGTGGGTGAGTGTGTTGTTGGCAGAAAGAATTAGAAGCCTGCTACACTTCCTACAAGTGCAAGATGGTCTCAAGTATCACTAATTTTACTTAAGAGGACTTGTGTTAGAAAATTATCTCAAGTACAAACACTGGTGAAAACTGGTGACTAATCAGTATTTTACTCAGGCAATGGAGCCCTCTGTTTCATAAGATGTTGAATGCAACATGATTACAATCATCCTCCAGTGTGCAGGGCTCAGGCACTCATCTAGGCCTTTGACATTAGTTTCTTTGCATTCTAGTTTCATCACCATTCACTTAATCCTTCAGGTGTGAGTCCATGATTTTACCCATCTGAATTTTTATGTTTTGTATATCTTAATCAATCTCTCTTGTCTCCTACCAGCTTCATATGAGATTGTGTCCTTTTTTCATTTATACTTCAAATTAATATTTATTTGTTAATTTTGATTAAAGCAGAAACAGTTCAACACTCCTTCTCCATTCTAAGCCTCCCATCCACTGCCTCCCTTTTCCCTCTCAAGTCCACTGAGCCTGTGCTCCTCGTGAAGCATATTATGGTCTGAAACTCATATCTCAGCCTTATTTGTCCCTGCAGCTCTACTTCATCAGTCTCATTCTTGTTCTCATTGTACTTCCAAGTGTCTTCTGATAAAGATTGGTTGCTTTAAACTAATTTTTAATATACTACACAGTGGACTGCATTTTGATATTTTATGCGTATTTGTTCTTATTACCTATTCCCCCAGCTGTTATGCATTTATCTAGTTTTGACATTTGGGTAATACTGGCATCAAATAATGTGTTTGTTCTGTTTCTCTCTTCTTCTGTCTAATTTTATTAATTTGGATCATTTCCCTTCTTCATTCTTTACTTTGACTAGGGGCTTGTCAATCTTGCTTAGTTTCTCAGTTTACTTCCTTAGTTTCTTTGATTATATACATTTTTTAAATTTCTATTTTATTAATATGTAATAATAATTTTATTATTATTCTCCTGAGTCTAGCTTCTTATTTTCTTGAATTTTAGGTTGTATAATAGATTATCTATTTGAAAGCATGCTGAGATTTTATTTGAGCATTTATAGCTATTAAACTTTTCTCCTTGGACTGTGTTGGCCAAAACCCCCAAAGCTCTGTTAGGCAGGATTCTTGTTTATATTTGTTTCTAGGACTATTTAAGTTTCTGTCATGATTTTATCATTGATCTGTTGCTCATTCAAAGGTACTCAGGACTGGCACAATGGCTCAAGAAGTTGACCCCTTGGCTTCAATTTGATCTCCAGAATGCATGTAAAGGTTCACTTAGTAAATTGTCTATGCCCCGATGGGTGGCCCAATGTGCATGTACATGTGTTTAGCACTAACTGAACTCAGTAGAAAGGAAGAAAGAAAATGAAGGAAAGAAAGAAGGAAAAAGGTCAAAATATACTTTATTCAGTATATATATGTGTGTGTGTATAATATATATATACATATATATATGTATATATGTACTGATTGCTCTTCAACAGATTCAGGTCTAACTACAAACGACATATGGTTGGCCACAACTGTTTGTACCTGTAGTTCTAGAGTACTCCTTTTCTAGCCTCTGAAGGTACCAGAATCCCATTTTGTGCACTGGCATACATTAAGACAAAACACCTATATTCATAAAACAAAATAATAATTTTAAAAAGAAAACTGCACTGTTCAAGCCCCAAGTATTTTTATGCTTTTCCATATTTATCTGTTTGTGTTTATGTCCAAGCTTGACCTGTAGACTATAATGTAATCAAACTTACAGAAGGATCCATATGCCACTGAGAACATTCTTACAATTTTTAAGGAATCACACAAAATTCTATCTCCTGTTCAGAGTTACACTGTCAGCCAACAGAGTGGCCATGAAATGAGGACAGGTAGTCTACTCAGAGTCCTAACACATGTTCCATTGGTAAAAGTACCTTGCAGTAACAGGGTTTATGAGCACTCAGAAAGGTGGCCAAGCAGACTCTACACATATGTTAGCTGAGGTCCAGCCTCTCAGTCCCTTCTTTTCCAGTTTCTTCTAAGTAACCTATGAATGACCATCTAGGAAATGAACCATGTCCCATGATGAGGGGTTTCTTGCTTTCTGTTTTATTTTTGCCTTACTCCTCTGGATATATGTTCAACTTCTTGTGTTTTCTGAAACTTGAACTATATTTCATTGCTTGGATTATTTTGTTTCCAACTCTGTGAGGTGACTAACGTTTGAAACCTCACACTTTGTACAGAAAAACATAATTGCACTGAATTCAAGGTTATCCTTGGGTCATATGAGTTTTTGTGAAAGCAAGCAGACACACAAACCTATTATGATCCTTGGAGCCAAAAGATTCCTGTCCTTTA
Source organism: Arvicanthis niloticus (assembly GCF_011762505.2). Classification (NCBI taxonomy): domain Eukaryota; kingdom Metazoa; phylum Chordata; class Mammalia; order Rodentia; family Muridae; genus Arvicanthis; species Arvicanthis niloticus. Next base: position 117,412,185 of record NC_047658.1, on the reverse strand, counting down.
AAAAGAAAGCTCCTGCTCATTCTTGTGCCTTCCCAGAAACTTTTATCCACATCTGTCTTTCTGCTCTCCTAGACAGGCTCATACTGTACTGTGTGTGTCTCCATTCAGACTCCTCTGAAGCTCAACAAGACTCAAGTATTATGATTGAGTTAGATAAAATCTAAAGCACTGTGTATGCATTGAGGTAGGAGACATTTCTTGGTCCAGGAACCTAACATTGAGGTGAGTGTGCTCTTACCCAACCCCATGTCAGAAAGGAAGAGTCACAAATTCTTTCAAATTCATCTCAAATTTTGGTGCCAATTTAAATGCACATACATGAGAGACTCAAGCATCTGTTAAATCAATGAACAGAAATAGTCTTGGAGACATGTGTGTGGCTGTCAAATGTGTTCACTGAATTAAAGTGTACATAATAGATAGGTAGTTTCTTCCTGTGTGGTGTGGATGTGCTGGCTTGGCTAAATCATTTACATAATTGTGAAAATCTTTGCCTTCAGATGTCAAGAAAGGGCCAATGCTGGATATAACATAGATGAACTAAACAATAAACACAATAGCTAAGAAACACAGATGTTGTGATTAATATAAGCACAGATATGGACTGTAGAGAGAATATCTTATGTCTGAATGGATGTGGCACCTGTCAATAATAAATCTGATGGTCTACAGCTTCGGCATGAAATAGGAGGTGGGACATACAGAAGAAAAGGGAAGTCTGGGAGAAAGATAAATAGGGGATGCTCCCAGGAAGATGTGAGGAGACGGATACACGGTATCTGAGCACAGATAACCAGCCACATGGCGTAACATAGGTTAAAATAAATGAGTTATTTTAGTTATAATCTAGTCAGAGAAGAGCATAGCTATATGGCCAACTTGTTTTTACATACATTTTGAGTCTGAGTCTTATTTCTGGGAGTAAGGAGTAGGGAGAAAGAAACAAATCAAACTTTCTCTGTGACTTCAACAACAGGCATCTTAATGTTATCCAAGATTTCAATGTACAAATGTCTCTTCTACACTGTCTGGCTTAAGGAAGGATCCATAGCATGGTTTGTGAATTCTATGTGTTCTTAAAGAAGCACTTCATCTGCAAAGACATGTAAGAGGAAGACTTATAATGCCTGATAGGTGAGTGTGGACTACAGGACCACAGTACAAGAGACAGAAATAAAAAATGGTATGTCCTGATCCCACATACTGTGAAGCAGATACATATCTGGACTTATAACCAGAAACTCTGAAATATGATTTAATCATGATAATGCTTCTTTTTATTGGTATGTAGTGTTTGACAGTGCATGAATCATTGGGACAAAATGACTCAGATACCATATTACTTCTTTCTATTAAGTATGGCTGGGTCTCCTATGTGACAAAAGTGTTAATCTATTTCAAGTCTTACAGGAGCCAATGGTCATATAAATATGCTTGTTTCTTACCAAGTATTCTATTTTTCTCTTAAAACATAAACCCATGCAGTGTCCAACCTAAAAACAATTTACAGAGTACAGTGGTTTGGACTAGACTATCATCCATAATTTTTTTTCCAGAATGGAACATTGAAAAAATAAGATTCTCCAGAAGCTGAAGTGATGGGAAGTGGAAGCAGAGTCAGTTAACTTTGTAAGGGAGAAATATCAACTGAACAATTATATTGAACCATTTGTTGTCACAAAATTTCAAATGAGTCTTTTCTGGGTTGAATTGTTGATATTTGCATTCTCACATAAAAATCTGCATCAAATGCTCTGGGAAATGACTCAGATTAAAGAAAAGATGTTTTCTGCTTTATGTACACCTGTATCTCATATGGAAACTTTAACATGAACATGGACCTTTTTAAGGGGTATTGTTTCATCTGAAAACAAGACAGATACACAGGACTTGGGAAACAGAAACAGCCCAGCTAAGGACTGGGCAAAAAGACAAAGTCAAATATCACTGTCACTTGACTTTTGATTGGATGACTTTGGAGAAAGACAATAAGATAAAAGTACACACATAAAGACACATGCAAGCACTTAATGTACTTGGCTAATGTTTGTTCCTTGCTTCTGTTACAGCTGCCTCATAAGGAGGAAATTTTCACAAATAATTCTGGCATTAAATAAAGCACTCATGGGTCATTAAGAATTGGTTTTATATCTCTGGCTCACACACACATTTCCTGTTCTTTTTTTTATACTGGAACTGATCTTGTTTTTCTTCTTATACTGTGATTCATGTGCCACTATGAGCACACACACACACACACACACACACACACACACACACAATCCTTTGTTACTATTAGCTTCAAAATACCTACTTGTCCCGTATTTTTGAATGTTAGCAGGTGACATTTTAAATTAAACTTTACTTTACTTTTAATTTTAAATTCACATTACTTTTAATCTATACTAAACTATAACTTCTGTCCAGAAGTGAATTACTGATTTATATTTTCCAGTAACACCCTCAACTTTTTCAAAACAATGGTACATTCTCCAAAAGGCTTCCCAGTGCTCTGTAAAAGATAGTGACTTCCATCTACAAATTCAGCTTTCCTGTGGCTAAAGTATTGTTTTTTCCACACATAACTCTCTGAAATCTGACATTTAAAGATAGGGTTATATAGACTCTCAAGTTTAAAAGAGCCCTTCACAAGACCTGGACCAAAGCATTCTTCAAACTGAATGTTCATTCAACACAGGTTTCAGTTAATAAGATATGCCTCTTTAATGTGTTTTCAACGACAGACAGCTGCGTATTTTGACGCATGGATGAAAACTCCCACTTCATGTTTTGTTATACCTGAATGTTTCCTGTGAAATTCTGCTTCTTTTTATGTAATTTTAAGTTATAGGTAATTACAAAGCAATGAATTTCCTTTAATCAATGAAATGGCTCTCTGTAAGAGGCTTTAGTAAGAATCAGAAGATAATAAGCTTTCTCCTGAACCCAATGAAGAATAGGGACAACAGGAAAACCAGATTGAAAAAAAGATGTGTGGCAGTGCACTGACCCTAACCACTGGAACCACCAGAAACAGAAGAAAACAAAATGAAGCTACTTATAATAGGAAAATAAAAGTTAAAGAACAAGAAAAGGACATGAGTAAAGAAAGATGAAGTAAGAGAAAAAAGAAAGAATGAAAAGGGTGAGATGATAATAAAGAAGATAAAGATGAAGAGGGGGAACAGAGGAGGAGGGTTGTGAAAGAGGAAAAGAGTATACTTTTAAAAATCAAACTATAGTGGTACAATCTTCTTTTGGAAACACTTGTACAAAGCTTATTCATCATAGTTTAATTCTCATAGTCTGCTTCTCAATAATTTTTCCTTGATTTATATAACCACTGCCTTCTTGGCTGTGCTTTGTGCTCTTTGACATTGTCTGGTCAAATGTCCTGCTGCTTGAATGACTTGCATTCAATCATGTAATCATGTAAGGTGGCTGGTCAAGAAAAAAATAGGAGCACTGAGATTTGAACTCAAAAATATTCCCTTTATCTCCATCTTGTACCAAAGACCAACCCACAAAAGCCACCCAAACATGAAGCTGGTGGTGGTCTTCATGCTAGCTGCTATCCCCATTTGCTGCTATGCCAGTGGTGAGTTTTGTGGAAGAATAAACTGTCTTTGAACCACACATTTTTTTCTGCCTCCTACAGGAAGAAGTACTAGTCCCTGTGCACTAAGACATTTCAACACTGGTAGAAAGTGACTGATAAAATATTACTAGAGCTGTGTGCAATGTGTCATTATGGTACAGGGAGTCTACTTTAAGAGCAGCTCTGCTGAAATTTGTGACAGGTCTTGGGTTTGGATATGAGGTGCTTTACAGGAAATGGGAAAGATATGAATGACCTAGACCTAAATAGGTTTTTTTAAAAAATTGTACTCATGAATCTCTTTAAATTTTGATGTTAGTTCTCAAACTGTAACATGTGACCCAGGAGTAAACAGCTTGTGAGCTACAAAATAAATCTGTGGAGGATTGTTCTGACATCTTCACATTAAGCAACTTACTCCTTAGTCCTGCTGGTAGGGAGAACAGCTCACCTTCCCCAATCCCACTTGAAGTAATGAAAGAAGTAAAGCTTTGTCCCTGAGAATGTGGTCAGTACAAACTTGTCACTCACTTAAAAGGATTTGTATAATTTGCATCATTTATGTATTCTACTTCCCTAATGGAGAAGTTGGTGCAAAATAGCAAGAAGATATAGTTCTCAGTTAATGTGTAGGAAAACCAGGGTTAGGCTTATGTTTAAAGTAAAGCTAGATCAATTGGACCTAGTTCCTGACACTTTCTGCTGCCACTGGTTGACCAAACAACATTAGTTCAAATTCAAGAGTTTATGTTTTATGATACTTTTTGAAGCAGAGTTAATGGTGGCAATAAATAATTTCTGGATACAATATTTATAAAATATCTTAAATACTTCATAGGATTCAAAAATAGTGCTGAGATATATCAAGGCTAGAAGAAAGAAAAACGAAACTGTTCACTGTGTCCCATCAGAACAAAGTTTTTTGTTTCTGGGGTGCCTTACATAACAAAGGTTATGTAAGGTTTGACTTTACTTGTTGGCTTCTTAGGGGCGAGTTATCAGTACGTAAAAGAATACTAGAGACTGTATCCATTATCTGAATAAGGTATTTCAAGTATTAGAGCCTCTATTTAAGTTGCTCTCCATTTGGTTCTAATGTATCTCATTTTTGAACATTAAGAAATCTTAAAAGTCACCATCTTCTTTTAAGTAAAGATTCACTAGTTCACTTATTGAGAGAATATTAGCAGAGCTGTTCAAATTGGGGATCATCAGACACCTTCAGTTACATGTATCTTAAGCTTCAGAATGAGCATAGAATATGTTCCTATTCCTTCTGATCTGTGCCAGTGCCCTGAACAGTTCCAGGGAGCCAGCTCTGTACCCAATTTTAGAACACCCAGAGGCAACTGGGCTCCTAGGAGCTTTACCATGCCCAGGATCATAGGTAAAAAGGCCACAATATCTCCCCCAAGTAGAAAGTGGTTGGGATCTGCTGGGACCCAGGAACTAGTTCACAGCCAGTGGCTCCTTCTCATCTGCACTGGTTCCATGAGCCATCCCAGGGTGCCAGCTCTGCACCCAATTCCAGAACGCCCAGAAGTGGCTGGACTCCCAAGAGCTCTAACACATTCAGGAACATAGGATAATAGGGCCACAGGATCTCAGGAGCTTGGTCACACCAGGATTTCAGGATCCCAGATGCAGCCTTACACCCAGGATATCAGGATCACAGAGATAGCTGGACTCTGAGAGGTTCTGACACAACCAAAATAACAGGACAAACAGACTCCAGTCAGAGACCGTGAGTGAAGGTAGCATTAGAGATAACTAGATAGCAAAGGGCAAGCATAAGAACATAAGCAACAGAAACCAAGGTTACCTGGCTTTGTCAGAACCTAGTTCTCCCATCAGAGTAAATCCTGAATACCCCGTGAAACCAGAAAAAGAAGATTCAGATTTAAAACCACTTCTCATGATGATGATAGAGGACTTTAAGAAGGACATAAATCACTTCCTCAAAGAAATAGAGAACACGGGTGAACAGGTAGAAGCCCTTAAAAAGGAAACACAAAAATCCCTTAAAGAATTACAATAAAATACAACCAAACAGGTGAAGGAATTGAACAAAACCATCCAGGATCTAAAAATGGAAGTAGAAACAATAAATAAATCACAAAGGGATACTACCCTGGAGGTAGAAAATCTAGGAAAGAGATCAGAAGTCATAGACACAAGTGTGACCAACAGAATACAAGAGATAGAAGAGAGAATCTCAGGTGCAGAAGATACCATAAAAAATATTGATACAACTGTCAAAGAAAACGCAAAATGCAAAAAGTTCTTAGCACAAAATATCCAAGAAATCCAGGACACAATGAGAAGACCAAACCTAAGGATAATAGGTATAGAAGAGAGTGAAGATTCCCAACTTAAAGGGCCAATGAATATCTTCAACAAAATTATAGAAGAAAATTTCCCTAATCTAAAGAACGAGATGCCCATAAACATACAAGAAGCCTATAGAATGCCTAATAGATGAGACCAGAAAACAAATGCCTCCCATCACATAATAATCAAAACACCAAGTCCACAAGACAGTGTCCTTTGCCTTAAAGAAGCTTTGCAATTTTATGAGATCCCATTTGTTAATTCTTGATCTTAGAGCATAAGACATTGCTTTTCTGTTCAGAAAATTTTCCCCTGTGCCTATGTGTTCAAGGCTCTTCCCTACTTTCTCCTCTATTAGTTTCACTGTCTCTGGTTTTATGTGGAGGTCCTTGATCCACTTGACCTTGAGATTTGTACAAGAAGATAAGAATAGATCAATTTCCATTCTTCTATATGCTGACCTCCAGTTGAACCAGCATCATTTGTCAAAAATGTTGTCTTTTTTCCACTGGATGCTTTTACCTCTTTTGTCAAAGATTAAGTGACCATAGGTATGTGGGTTCATTTCTGGATCTTCAATTCTATTCTATTGATCTTCCTTCCTGTCTCTGTACCAATACCATGCATTTTTACCACTATTGATCTGTAGTACAGCTTGATGTCAGGGATGGTGATTCACCCAGAAGTTCTTTTATTTTCACAATAGTTTTTGCTATCCTGGGTTTTTTGTTATTCCAAATGAATTTGCAAATTGCTATTTGTAACTCTATATAAATTGAGTTGGAATTTGATGGGGATTGCATTAAATCTGTAGATTGCTTTTGGCAAGATGGCCATTTTTACTAAATTAACCCTGCCAATCCAGGAGCATGGGCGATCTTTCCAACTTCTGAGATCTTCTTCAATTTCTTTCTTCAGAGACTTGAAGTTCTTGTCATACAGATCTTTCACTTGCTTGGTTAGATTCACTCCAAGATATTTTATATTATTTGTGACTATTGTGAAGGGTGTCATTTCCCTAATTTCTTTCTCAGCCTGTGTACCTTTTGAGTATATGAAGGCTACTGATTTCTTAGAGTTGGTTTTATATCTAGCCACTTTGCTGAAGTTGTTTATCAGGTTTAGGAGTTCTCTGGTAGAAGTTTTGGGGTCACTTACATATGCTATTATATCATCTACAAATCATGATATTTTGGCTTCTTCCTTTCCTATTTGTATCCCTTTGATTTCCTTTGTTGTCTAATTGCTAGGACTTCCAGTACTATGTTGAATAGGTAGGGTGGGAGTGGGCAGCCTTGTCTAGTCCCTGATCTTAGTGGGATTGCTTCAAATTTCTCTCCATTTAGTTTGATGTTGGCTACTGGCTTGCTGTATATTGCTTTTACTATGTTTAGGTATGGGCCTTGAGTTCCTGATCTTTCCAAGCCTTTTACTATGAAGGGATGTTGAATTTTGTCAAATGTTTTCTCAACATCTAGTGAGATGACCATGTGGTTTTTTTTTTCCTTTGAGTTTGTTTATATAGTGGATTGCGTTGATGAATTTCTGAATATTGAACCATCCCTGCATTTTTTGGATAAAGCCTACTTGATCATGGTGGATGATTGTTTTGATGTGTTCTTGAATTCGGTTTGTGAGAATTTTATTGAGTATTTTGCATCAATATTCACAAAAGTGATTGGTCTGAAGTTCTCGTTCATTGTTGTGTCTTTGTGTAGTATAGGTATGAGCATAATTGTGGCTTCATGGAATGAATTGAGTAGTGTTCCTTCTGTTCCTATTTTGTGTTATAGTTTATAGACAATTGGAATTAGGTCTTCTTGAAATGTCTGATAGAAGTCTGCACTAAAACCATCTGGTCCTGGGCTTTTTTTTATTATTATTGCTCTCATTTCTTTTATTTACTTTATCCAATACAATCCATGGATCCATAGCCCAGAGAGGTAGACTTTAAGATGTGGTTCTGTGTTCAAAACAAGTTATGTGTTTGCTCATCTTGGAAGCCCTATTACCCATAATTGTCACATCTATACAACAGGAGAACAAGAACTATAAATGACAGAAACATCAGAACAAACATCAACAGGTACAGCTTGACACAACAATTTGACTTGCAGACCTTCAATACACAACCCTGTGTAGCCTCCATCTCTCACAGATTTCTCCTTCCGCCCTCTCTTCTGTTCTTAGCCAGTCTTGGGTACTTTCTCCACAGTCCTTGGTCATGATGTTCCAAATAGGAGCCTGTAGTCTTTTTGAAGAGGCTATTGGCTTGAGCCATTTTGGGTATGTTTGTTTGTGTTGCTTCTGGGTTTTCTTGGAACTTTCCTCATTCCCCAACCTCCGAATCCTGTTGCTCAACCAAGATGTTTTCTACTTTAATTTTAACCCCTCAGTCTCTCTGGGTGTGAGTTTTTTCATTTGAGTCCTGGAGCAATTTGTTGAAAACAATGTGATTTCACATATGAGAATGAACTCTGTTTCTTCTCTAAGGGTTCTTCTGTCAATTTGGAAAAGCTATGTTGCTTGCTCTTTTGAACTCCTTCTTCATCTGAGAAATGGATATCATTTCTACTCCAGTACCTGCATTTGAGCCTTAAGTGAGATGAACTACATACAGACTTTAAAGCAGAGGTGTTCTCTACATATAATGGCTTCCTTCTTCCTCTTCCTCTTCTTTTTCTTTTTTCTTTTTTTTTTTTTTTGAATGAGTATATTCATGATTTATTTACATTACGCTTTTAGCTGTTTTACTTGCAAAATGCTCATTTTCATATAAAGAAACTTAGGCTTGGCAGGACAACTACCTACCTAAAAGCAGATCATCAGTTTTTTTATCATAATCAAAGGGCAGTCTTAAGATGCTCTGTTGGGACGGGCTGGAGAGATGGCTCAAAGGGTTAAGAGCACTGGCTGTTCTTTCTTCTTTGTAATTGTATGTTATTTTATTTTTATTGAATATTATATTTACATTTCAGATTTTATCACCTTACCCCATTCCCCCCATCACACAGGAGCCCCCTAACACATCCCCCCTTCTCCTGTGTCTATGAGGATGTGTCCCCACCTACCCCCGCCTCACTCCTACCTCCCCACCCTCGAATTCCCCCCCACTAGGTTATCAGCCTTCATGGGACCAAGGATCTCCTCTCCCACCTATGCCCAACAAGGTCATCCTCCCCTTCGTTTACACATGGAGTCATGGGTCCCTCCCTATGTGCTCCTAGGCTGGTGGTTTAGACCCTGGGGAGCTCTGATTGGTTGGTATTGTTGCTCTCTTCATGGGGCCACAAACACTTTCAGCTCCTTCAGTCTTCTCTCTAACTTCTGCATTGGAAACCCCTTGATCAGATCAATGGGTAGGTGTGAAAATATGCCTCTGAATATGTCAGACTCTTGCAGACCTCTAAGGAGACAGCTATATCAGGCTCTTGTCAGCATGCACTTCCTGACATCCACATCAGTGTCTACCTTTGGTGACAGCACATGGGATGAATACCCAGGTGGAATGGTCTTCAGACTGCCCCTCCTTCAGTTTCTATCCCACACTTTGTCTCCATATTTGCTCCCTTGAGAATTTTGTTACTCCTTCTAAGTAGGATCAAGGCATCCACACTTGGTGTTCCTTCTTCATGAGCTTCATGAGGTCTGCAAGTTGAATCTTGGCTATTTCAAGCTTTTGGGATAATATCCACTTATCAGTGAATAAATACCATATGTGTTTTTTGTGATTCGGTTACCTCACTCAGGATGATATGTTCTGGTTCCATCCATTTACCTAAATATTTCTCAAATTCATTATTTTTAATAGCTGAGTAATACTCAATTGTGTAAATGTACCACATTTTTTGTATCCATTCCTCTGTTGAAGGACATCTGGTTTCTTTCCAGCTTCTGGCTATTATAAATAAGGCTGCTATGAACATAGTGGAGCATATGTCCTTGTTATATGTTGGAGCATCTTGTGGGTATATGCCAAGGAGTGGTATAGCTGGGTCCTCAGGTAGTGTTATGTCCAATTTACTGAGGAACCACCAGACTGATTTCCAGAGTGGTTGTACCAGCTTGCAATCCCAACAACAATGGAGGAGTGTTCCTCTTTCTCCATATCCTCACCAGCATCTACTATCACCTGAGTTTTTGATCTTAGCTATTCTGACTGGTGTGTAGTGGAATCTCACAGTTGTTTTGATTTGCATTTCCCTGATGACTAGGATGTTGAGCATTTCTTAAGGTGCTTCTCAGCCATTCAAGTTTCCTCAGTTGAGAATTCTTTGTTTAGCTCTGTACCCCATTTATAATAGGGTTACTTGGTTGTCTGGAGTCTAATTTCTTGAGTTCTTTGTATATATTAAATATTAGCCGTCTATCAGATGTAGGATTGGTAAAGATCTTTTCCAAATCTGTTGGTTGCCCCTTTGTCCTATTGACAGTGTCCTTTGCCTTACAGAAGCTTTGTAGTTTGATGAGGTCCCATTTGTCGATTCTTGATCTTAGAGCATAAGCCATTGGTGTTCTGTTCAGGAACTTTTCCCCTGTGCCTAGGTATAAGAGGGTCTTCCCCAACTTCTCTTCTATTAGTTTCAGTGTATCTGGTTTTATGTGAAGGTCATTTATCCACTTGGACTTGAGCTTTGTACAAGGAGATAAGAATGGATTGACTTGCATTCTTCTATATGCTGACCTCCAGTTGAATCAGAACCACTTGTTGAAAATGGTAACCTTTTTCCACTGGATGGTTTTAGCTCCTTTTTCAAAGATCAAGTGATCATAGGTGTGTATGTTCATTATTGGATCTTCTTTTTTTTATTAGATCTTTTATTTACACTTCAGATGCCATCCCCTTTCCCCATTCCCCTCCCCCTTAGAAAACCCCTATCCCATGCCCTCTTTTCCTTTTTGCATTTATACATTTTTTTTAAAAAATGTTAATCATAGGCTTTATAAGTTTGGTATTGTTCAATCCAATCAGAGGTGTAACCCACTACCCAACCTAGATATAACAACTATCTTTGACTGGTGGAGATACATGAACATCTGCCTCCCTGTCTCCTCCCTCTTTCTCTCTTTCATCATCTAGCTTCTCCTCTCCTTCTTCTTCTCCTCTTCTTACTCCTTTTCTTCCTCTCAGTACTCCTCCCACCTTAGCTCCTTCTACAAGTCACCCTTCCTGTTAAAATGAAATTTTTCTCTCAAAATACAATTAGAGCATAATTATGCCAATTTGTACCAGTGTGAGGAGCCGCCTTCACATTCGCCATTGCAAGATGGCACTGACATCCGCTCGACTAACTGACAAACAGGTGGTTTGCGTGTGTGCTAGAACGTTTTTTTCATTCCTTGTGCACTGCCTCACCTGTGACACAATACCGGTCGACAGGCTACAGCCAATCGTTGGGTGCCACGTCCTAGGTGGGGAGCAGTTTCATATATAAGGGCTGGGATTTTGCCCCCTCGGGGTCCTCTTCATCTGTAAGCTTATGCTCTCCCTCTCAAGACACATAAAAGCTTTACTGCAGAAGGATCCTGTGTGTGCCGTGTCGTTCCTGCTGGCGGGAGGTTGTGTGGGACATCTGGTGCCGAAACCCGGGATATCTCAACCTTGTCATCATCAGCACCTAAGAGGACCCCTCGATTCAGAGGAGGATTCAGAACTGCAGGGAGGTACGTTCGGAGAGGTATGTCTGCCCATGAAATTTGTGGCCTGATCTTCACTGTGATTTTCATGGTCCTTGTTCTAGTTGTTAAAAACTCTTTAGAAGATGAAAACTGTAAGGAAGCAGTAAGTGAAGGGCAGGTTACTCTCGAGGGAGTTCAGGACAGCATGTCAGAAACCGAACGGAGTGAGAGGTTGGGCGCGCACAAGAAAAAGGACGTCCCAAAAAAGAAGTATAGGCACCCTCCTAAGACAGGAGAGATACCTCCGATGGAGTCCAGTATCCCTCGTAAGGAGAGAAAGGGTGGGCTCTACCCCTCTTTGGAGCTGGAGGCACTGACCCTTGACAGTTCGGAAAGCTCCAGTGATGATGACCCCTCTGGTAAGGATACTTTTAACTTGGAGGAGGAGGCTGAGTTAGATGAAGAAGCAGCTAGATATGAGGCAGAGAGATATCACCCAGATGATAACAAAAAATATAAAAAATTACCTAGAATTCTTCCTCAAAAGACGGTGCCCTCTGCACCTCCGCCTTATGAGGTGCATCCTCCATCAGGTTACTCACTTGTACCAGAAAAGGTGAGGAGAAAGATCAGGACTGTATTCCCTGTTTTTGAAACAGAAAATAGAGGGCGAATTCATGCGCCAGTAGATTTCAACCAGCTTAAGGAACTGGCCGAATCTGTTTGCAAGTATGGGACCAATGCTAATTTTACCCTGGTACAGCTTGATAGACTAGCCAATTCAGCATTAACACCAGCCGATTGGCAAATGATTGCAAAAGCCACCCTCCCTAATATGGGCCAATATATGGAATGGAAAGCACTGTGGTATGAGGCCGCACAAGCGCAAGCCTGGGTCAACGCTACTGCCTTGACCCGGGAACAGAGAGATTGGACCTTAGACCTGTTAACAGGTCAAGGGGTTTGTACTGCTGATCAAGCTAACTATCACTGGGGAGCCTATACCCAGGTCTCTGCCACGGCCATTAGGGCATGGAAGGCACTTTCCCGAAAAGGGGAAGCAAGTGGACAACTCACAAAGATAATTCAAGGACCCCAACAGTCCTTTTCAGATTTTGTGGCCAGAATGACAGAGGCAGCTGGGCGTATTTTCGGAGACGTAGGTCCAGTCGAGCCCCTAATCCAACAGATAATTTTTGAACAAGCCACTCAGGAGTGCCAAGCAGCCATTGCTCCACATAAAAACAAGGGCTTACAAGATCGGCTTAGGGTCTGCTGAGAGCTCGGAGGGCCCCTTACTAATGCCGGGCTGGCGGCTGCTATTCTTCAATCACAGAGGCGCCCCCCGATGAGACCCGGTCCAAAGGTCTGCTATAATTGTGGGAAGCCCGGTCATTTTTAAAAGGATTGTACAAATTTGAATAGAAAGGTAGAGACTCCCACTCTTTATGACAGATGCGGCAAGGGATATCATAAAGCTAGTGCATGTCGTTCAGTAAGAGATATTAGGGGCAGACTCCTCCCCCCACTGGATAATGAGTCAGACGAGATGCCAAAAAACGGGACATTGGGCCCCCGGTCCCAGGGCCCTCAAAGATATGGGAACCGACTAGTCAGAACCCAGGAAGCCAACAGAAAGAGAAATCAGGAAATAACCCAGGAAGACCCACAAGGGTGGATTTACGTGCTGCCTCCAACTTCTTACTAATGCCACAAATGAATATTCAGCCAATTCCGGTGGAGCCTATAACACCCTTGCTTCCCGGAATCATGGGCCTTATCCTCGGCCAAGGATCACTCACCCTGCAAGGTTTAATAGTGTACCCCGGGGTAGTGGATGGCCAGCATTCTCCTGAAATACAAGTCTTATGTTCTAGCCCTAGAGGAGTTTTTTCTATTACAAAGGGAGATCGAATAGCCCAATTGCTATTTCTCCCTGAGGTGGGAAGGGTCAACAGAATGGGAACAGAACAGATGGGCTCCTCAGGTAGTGATCTAGCTTACTTAATGATTCCCTTGAATGAAAGGCCTAAACTGCGTTTAAAAGTAAAAGGAAAAGATTTTGAGGGTATTCTAGATACCGGGCTGATAAGAGTATCATCTCCTCACACTGTTGGCCCAAAGCATGGCCCACCATTGAGTCATCACATTCATTACAAGGCCTAGAATATCAGTCTTGCCCCACCATCAGCTCCACAACCTTGACCTGGGAATCCCCCGAAGGACAGCAGGGAAAATTTATACCTTATGTTCTTCCTCTCCCCGTTAACCTCTGGGGAAGAGATGTCTTACAGGGTATGGGTCTCACCCTGTCAAATGAACCTATTCTTACAAAACCATATTCGGCCCAGACAAGAGATATGATGATTAAGATGGGCTACAGGGAAGGAAAAGGACTGGGAAAGTTGGAACAGGGCAGGGTGGAGCCTATATCCCCTAGTAGAAAACAAGATAAAAAAGGGTTGGGTTTTTCCTAGGGGCCGTTGGGGTAGTACAGCCTATACCGTGGAAAACAGAAGACCCGGTGTGGGTTCCCCAATGGCCTTTATCCTCTGAAAAACTAGAAGCTGTAACAAAATTGGTAAAGGAACAATTAGAGCTCGATCATATTGAGTCTTCTACCTCACCTTGGAATACTCCCATCTTTGTGATCAAAAAGAAGTCGGGAAAATGGAGATTACTCCATGACCTCAGAGCTATTAATGAACAGATGAAATTGTTGGGCCCAGTCCAGAGGGGCCTTCCTGTGCTCTCTGCTCTCCCTTGTGGCTGGAAGCTCCTCATTATAGATATTAAACATTGCTTTTTCTCCATACCCTTATGCCTTAAAGATAGGCCTAGATTTGCTTTTACTGTTCCTTCCATTAATCATATGGAACCAGACAAGAGGTATCAATGGAAAGTCTTACCCCAGGGCATGGCCAATAGCCCCACCATGTGTCAAATTTTTGTTCAAACAGCCTTGGGACCACTAAGACAACGGTTTCCCACCTTACTTGTCATCCATTATATGGATGACATACTTTTGTCACATAAAGAGTTAAAAATATTACAAGAAGCCTACCCCTGTTTGATACAAACTTTGGCACAATGGGGGTTACAAATAGCAGTGGAGAAGGTTCAGATCTCTGAAGTGGGCACCTTCTTGGGGACTGTTATTTCTCCTACCAATATAATTCCCCAAAAATTGGAAATCTGTAGAGACCATCTGCACACCCTCAATGATTTTCAGAAATTATTGGGAGATATAAATTGGCTCAGACCCTTTTTAAAAATTTCTTCAGCTGAGTTGAAACCTTTATTTAATGTTTTAGAAGGAGACCGCCATATCTCCTCTCCTAGGGCCCTTACTCCTGCCGCAAGTCAGGCCTTAAAGAAGGTAGAGGATGCCTTGCAAAGAGCTCAGCTGCAGCGCGTTGATGAATCACAACCTTTTATCCTGTGTGTTATGAAAACCATTTGGCTGCCAACTGCCGTGTTGTGGCAGAAAGGGCCCTTATTATGGGTTCATCCAAATGCCTCTCCTGCCAAAATTATAGACTGGTATCCCAATGCAATTGCCCAGCTTGCGCTTCGCGGAATAAAGGCAGCCATTACTCATTTTGGACGAGAGCCTAACTCTCTCATTACACCTTATACTGCTGCGCAAGTACAAGTTCTGGCGGCCACCTCTAATGATTGGGCAATCTTGGTTACCTCCTTTTCAGGACAGATTGATAATCATTATCCGAAACATCCTGTTTTACAATTTGCCTTGAATCAGGCTATAGTATTTCCACAAATTACAGCTAGGCAACCTCTTAAGGATGGGATTGTTGTATATACAGATGGGTCAAAGACTGGTCTGAGTGCTTATGTAGTAAATAATAAAGTGGTGTCAAAACAGTTCAGTGAAACATCACCTCAACTTGTAGAATGTTTGGTGGTACTGGAGGTCCTTAAAATCTTTCCAGAGCCTCTTAACATTGTGTCAGATTCCTTTTACGTGGTTAACGCAGTTAATCTTCTTGAAGTGGATGGAATCATAAAGCCCTCTAGCAGGGTTCATGGCACCTTTCAACAAATACAGCTTGTTTTGTTGAATAGAAAATCTCCTATGTATATTACTCATATCAGAGCCCATTCAGGACTCCCTGGCCCTATGACTTTGGGAAATGAGCTAGCAGATAAAGCTACCAAGCTCATGGCCATTGCGTTATCATCTCAAACAGAAGCAGCAAGGGAGTTCCACAAACATTTTCATGTGACGGCGGAGATCTTGCGTCACCATTTCTCCCTTACCAGAAAAGAAGCCAGGGAGATTGTTATTCAATGCCAAAATTGCTGTGAATTCTTGCCTGCTCCTCATGTGGGAATAAACCCACGTGGCATAAGGCCTTTACAGGTCTGGCAGATGGATGTTACTCATGTCCTGTTGGGCCTTGGACGAGGTAACTCCATTTAACCTGTTAATTTCAGTCACGTAGGACAGGTAGAGGGCGTGATTAACCAGTCTCTACCTCCAGAGATTTAAATATTAATGAATTATCAAAAGGCCAGGGGCGTAGCTAATTAAGTTATTCCCTCCCCTTTCTCCCTTCCCTATAAGACTGGTCTCCCCTGGCCTTTGGCGGGGGAAGCGCACAACACCTGCATCCATTCACCATGTCATGAACAATAAAAGCTTTGGAAAACCGGACTCCACGTGTCCATGGTCTCTCCACCTGATTCCCAGCTTTTGGAACCCTGGAACCTTGCCGATGCAGCCGCCGGCCAGCCCACCGACAGCTGCGTGAATGTGGGATCCTCCGCTGGCGGTGCGGGAAGCTCTGGTGCCAGACCGCCCTGAGACTCTGTCGCCGGACTCCCTCCCTTCCCCCCGCCCGCGAGATTTCTGCCCCACAATGTCCCTTCCTTTGGAAGGCTTCAATACTTACATGTCTCTATTGATACATGTTCTGGTATCATTGTTGCCACACCTCTAACAGGTGAAAAGGCCTCACATGTGATCCAACATTGTCTGGAAGCATGGAGTGCCTGGGGGAAACCCAAACTCCTCAAAACAGACAATGGACCAGCTTATACCTCTCAAAAATTTCAACAGTTCTGTCACCAAATGGCAGTAACTCACTTGACTGGACTTCCATACAACCCTCAAGGACAAGGCATTGTAGAACATGCCCATTGCACGCTTAAATCATATTTAATAAAACAGAAAGGGGGAGTTGAGGAGGCTCTCCCCCCAGTACCAAGAGTAGCTGTTTCCATGGCACTCTTTACCCTTAATTTTTTGAATCTTGATGCTCAAGGCCACACTGCGGCTGAGCGTCATTATATAGAGCCTGGCAGGCCAAAAGAAATGGTAAAATGGAAAGATGTGCTAACAGGAAAATGGAAAGGCCCGGATCCTATTTTGATAAGATCCAGGGGAGCTGTTTGTGTCTTCCCACAGGAGGACGAGAATCCCTTCTGGGTACCAGAGAGACTGACCCGCAAGATCTTTGAACATGAAAAACCGATGCTGCCAAAGTCTACAGTTGATCATCATGATGAAGATGTTGATAAGCCTGAGGATGGTAACAGGGACACCATGGTGGGGGATTATGACAACCTTCCCAATTCCCATGCCGGTGACCAATAAGTCTTTGGGCTTGGCCTATATCCCTTATGATGATCAGATTCAGAGCGTGCCCACCAATAACAGCTACTGCCTGTTAGGAAGTTTATGTTTTATATTTTACTTTCTCCCCAGATATTAGCACATATTATAATGATACCTTTATGGGATTTAATTTCACATACATGAATCTGAGAAAGGCAGATGCGAATCCGTTTGACCAATGGCTCCTTTGTGAGGTCAACGGAAGTTGCACCGATCTGTCACCCCTTGTTATGCTAGGGAAGGGGGCCACCGCTAAGGGACAATTGTCATTTGACTGGAGGGGTAACCTTGGTGGCTCCCTTGGTAAAAGAAAATCGGGGGGTAGCTTTAGTTGGCAATCTGCTAACACCAAGTATACTGAGTTTAAGAGCATCACATTTGGATCTACTCCGGTCTGTGTATGGCCACCTTTTGTTTGGATAGTGAGCAATGATAGTTCTATCTGGAATGAGACCTTGACATGCACACATAATACCTGCTTTTTTGTTCTCTGCTGAAATGCTACAATGTTCCCTTTTGCCATGGTTACCCGCTTGCTGAGATTTGTTCCTGTGCCAGTAGAGGCACCCAACACTTTAGCCCATTTTAGAATTAGGAGAGATTTTGGAATTTCTGCCATTATTGTGGGCATTATTGCAGGGGCCGCTGTAATAGGATCGGTTACGGCCTCTGCCCTTGCATTATCCTCCTCAGTGCAGGCGGCAGATTCTATAAACCAACTGTCTGCATCAGTCACTCCAGCATTGGATGTACAAGCCTCCGCCAATTCACAAATCATGGGGGGATTGATGCTAGTGAATCAGAGGATTGACCTGGTTCAAGAGCAAATTGATATTTTATGGCAGTTGGCTCAATTGGGATGCGAACAGAAGATGCCTGGGTTATGTATAACATCCATACCTTATGATAATTATACCCGCACCGCTAATTTGTCAAAAGTTTTTTCTCAGTTTTTATTGCAGAATTGGACCCTAGAATTAGAAGAAATGCTTCGTCAATTGCGCTTTGCCATAATTGAGGTGAATTTGACCTGCCTTGATTTATTCTTGACCAAAGGATTGTCGTCATGGATCCATTCAGCCGTCTCCTTCTTCAAAGAGTGGGTGGGGGTTGGCCTGTTCGGAACTGCACTCTGCTGTGGGGGTGTGTTACTCCTCTGGTTGGTTTGTAAGTTTAAGGCACAAACGAAAAGAGACAAGGTGGTTATCACCCAGGCACTCACGGCACTAGAACAGGGTGCCTCCCCCGATATTTGGCTTTCTATGCTTAGGCAATAGATCACTGGCCACTCAGCTCTTGCACCCCAAGAGGCTGCCCTCACTGCACTGGGTAGAGTGAGCGTGCTTCAGCAGCCCAGGAGAGTTGCATGGCTAAGCACTGCAGCAGAATGGCCCTGCAGTGTTAAATGGGCCTATTCTGGGGAGATATGTCATCTTGCATGAAGGTTGAGTGCCTAAAATAACCTTCCACCAGGAAAAATGGCACAGAGAGAGTTGTAGGCTATATCATCCCTTGCACATCGC
Source organism: Arvicanthis niloticus (assembly GCF_011762505.2). Classification (NCBI taxonomy): domain Eukaryota; kingdom Metazoa; phylum Chordata; class Mammalia; order Rodentia; family Muridae; genus Arvicanthis; species Arvicanthis niloticus. The sequence goes on along the minus strand of NC_047658.1, from coordinate 117,393,473 downwards.
TGGGGCGTTGCCCATTGCACGCGATAGGGTGATCTTGCCTTACTCTAATTTGCTTACTGGGGATTTGACCTCTATCTCTGCTCTCAGCATTGGGTGGTCTATTGCTTGATGATTAAAAGAAAGGGGGAGATGTGAGGAGCCGCCCTCTCATTCGCCATTGCAAGATGGCACTGACATCCGCTCGACTAACTGACAAACAGGTGGTTTGCGTGTGTGCTAGAACGTTTTTTTCATTCCTTGTGAACTGCCTCACCTGTGACACAATACCGGTCGACAGGCTACAGCCAACCGTTGGGTGCCACGTCCTAGGCGGGGAGCAGTTTCATATATAAGGGCTGGGATTTTGCCCCCTCGGGGTCCTCTTCATCTGTAAGCTTATGCTCTCCCTCTCAAGATGCATAAACGCTTTACTGCAGAAGGATCCTGTGTGTGGGACATACCAGTGACGTACAAGATAGTCCTAATACCCAGTCCATCTTTTGTTGACTAACCAGCACCTCTGTCATCTATCCTAACCTTGGAGGCACCATATCCTGAGGCATCCTAGAGATACCTTCATTTTCAGATCTTCAATTCTATTCCATTGATCTTCCTGCCTGTCTCTGTATCAATACCATGTAGTTTTTATCACTACTGCTCTGTAGTACAGTTTGAGATCAGTGATGGTTATTCCCCCGAAGGTTTTTTTATTGTTGAGAATGGTTCTCGCTATCCTGGGTTTTTTTGTTGTTGTTGTTGTTATTCCAAATAAATTTGCAAATTGCTCTTTCTATCTCTATGAAGAATTGCTTTCGAATTTTGATGGGGATTGTATTGAATCTGTAGATTGCTTTTGGCAAGATGGCCATTTTTTACTAAGTTAACCCTGCCAATCCAGGAGCATGGGAGATCTTTCCAACTTCTGAGATCTTCTTCAATTTCTTTCTTCAGAGACTTGAAGTTCTTGTCATACAGATCTTTCACTTGCTTGGTTAGATTCACACCAAGGTATTTTATATTATTTGTGACTATTGTGAAGGGTGTCATCTCCCTAATTTCTTTCTCAGCCTGTTTATCCCTTGAGTAGAGGTAGGCTACTGATTTGTTTGAGTTGATTTTATATCCAGCCACTTTGCTGAAGTTGTTAATCAGGTTTGAGAGTTCTCAGATGGAAGTTTAGGGCCACTTAAGTATACTATCATATCATCTGCAAATACTGAAATTTTGACTTCTTCTTTTACTATTTGTATCCATTTGACTTCCTTTTGTTGTCTAATTGCTCTGGCTAGGAATTCCGGTACTATATTGAATAGGTAGGGTGGGAGTGAGCAGCCTTGTCTAGTCCCTGATCTTAGCGGGATTGCTTCAACTTTCTCTCCATTTAGTTTGATGTTGGCTACTGGCTTGCTGTATATTGCTTTTACTATGTTTAGGTATGGGCCTTGAATTCCTGATCTTTCCAAGACTTTTAACATGAAGGAATGTTGAATTTTGTCATATGTTTTCTCAGCATCTAGTGAGATTATCATCTGTTTTTTTTCTTTGAGTTTGTTTATATAGTGGATTACATTGATGGATTTCTGAATATTGAACCATCCCTGCATTCCTTGGATAAAGCCTGCTTGATCATGATGGATGATTATTTTGATGTGTTCTTGGATTCGGTTTGCGAGAGTTTTATTGAGTATTTTTGCATCAATATTCATAAAAAGTGATTGGTCTCAAGTTCTCTTTCTTTGTTGGGTCTTTGTGAGGTTTAGGGATCAGCGTAATTGTAGCTTCATAGAGCAAATTGGGTAGTGTTCCTTCTGTTTCTATTCGATGGAATAGCTTGAAGAGAGTTGCTATTAGGTCTTCCTGGAAGGTCTGATAGAATTCTGCACTAAAACCATCTGATCCCAGACTTTTTTTGGTGGGGAGACTTTTAATGACTGCTTCTATTTCTTTAGAGGTTATAGGACTATTTAGATGGTTTATCTGCTCCTGATTTAATTTTGGTATCTGGTACCTGTCTAGAAAATTGTCCATTTCATCCAGATTTTCCAATTTTGTTGAGTATAAGCCTTTGTAGTAGGATCTGATGGTTTTTTTTTAATTTCCTCAATTTCTGTTCTTATGTCTCCCTTTTCAGTTCTGATTTTATTAATTTGGATACTGTCTCTGTGCCCTTTGGTTAGTCTGGCTAAGGGTTTATCTATCTTGGTGATTTTCTCAAAGAGCCAGCTCTTGATTTTGTTGATATTTTGTATAGTTCTTTCTGTTTCTACTTGGTTGATTTCAGCCTCGAGTTTGATTATTTCCTGCCATCTACTCCTCTTGGGTATATTAGCTTCTTTTTGTTCTATATCTTTCAAGTGTTCTGTCAAGTTGTTAGTGTATGCTCTTTCCAGTTTCCTTTTGTGGACACTTAGAGCTATGAGTTTTCCTCTTAGTACTGCTTTCATGGAGTCACACAAGTTTTGGTATGATGTGTCCTCATTTTCATTAAATTCTAAAAAGTTTTTAATTTCTTTCTTTACTTCTTCCTTGACCAAGTCATCATTGAGTAGAGCATTTTTCAATTTCCATGTGTATGTGGGCTTTCCGTTGTTTTTGTCCATATTAAAGACAAGTCTTAGTCCATGATGATCTGATAGGGTACAAGGGAATGTTTCAGTTTTTTTGTATCTGTTGAAGCCTGTTTTGTGACCAATTATATGGTATATTTTGGAGGAGGTACCATGAGGCTCTGAGAAAAAAGGTATATTCTTTTGTTTTAGGATGGAATGTTCTATAGATGTCAATTAAGTCCAATTGGTTCATAACTTCTGTTAGTTTCGTTGTGTCTCGGTTTAGTTTCTGTTTCCATGATCTGTCCATAGCTGAGACTGGGGTGTTGAAATCTCCCACTATTATTGTGAGAGGTGCAATGTATGCTTTAAGCTTTAGTAAAGTTTCTTTTATGTATGTGGGTGCCCTTGCATTTGGAGCATAGATGTTCAGAATTGCAAGTTCCTTTTGGTACATGTTTCCTTTGATGAATATGAAGTGTTTTTCTTTATCTTTTTATTACTTTTGGTTGAAAATCGATTTTATTTGATATTAGAATCTCCAGCTTGTTTCTTGAGACCATTTGCTTGGAAGATTGTTTTCCAACCTCTGAGGTAGTGTCTGTCTTTTTCACAAAGGTGTGTTTCCTGTATGCAGCAAAATGTTGGGTCCTGTTTATGTATCCAGTCTGGTAGTCTATGTCTTTTTATTGGCGAATTGAGTCCATTGATATTAAGAGATATTAAGGAGAAATGAATGTTGTTTCCTGTTATTTTTGTTATTGGTGGTGCAGTTATGTTTGTGTAGCTATCTTCTTTTAGGGTTGTTGGAAGATTACTTTCTTGCTTTTTCTAGGTTGTAGTTTCCCTCCTTGTGCTGGAGTTTTCCACCAATTATCCTTTGAAGTGCTGGATTTGTGGTAAGATATTGTGTAAGTTTGGTTTTGTCATGGAACATTTTGGTTTCTCCATCAATATTGATTGAGAGTTTTGCTGGGTATAGTAGTCAGGGCTGGCATTTGTGTTCTCTTAGGGTCTGTATGATATCAGTCCAGGATCTTCTGGCTTTTATGATCTCTGGTGAGAAATCTGGTGTGATTCTTATAGGTCTGCCTTTATATGATACTTTGCAATTTTCCCTTACTGCTTTTAATATTTTTTCTTTGTTTTGTACATTTGATGTTTTGATTATTATGTGGCGGTAGGTATTTCTTTTCTGGTCTAAACTATTTGGAGTTCTGTAGGCTTCTTGTATATTTATGAACATCTCTTTCTTTAGGTTAGGGAAGTTTTCCTCTATAATTTTGTTGAAGATATTTACTGGTCCTTTAAGTTGGGAGTCTTCCCCCTCATCTATACCTATTATCCTTAGGTTTGGTCTTCTTGTAGTGTCTTGGATTTCCTGTATGTTTTGAGTTAGTAGCTTTTTGTATTTTGCATTTTCTTTGACAGTTGTGTCAATGTTTTCCATGGTATCTTCTGCACATGAGATTCTCTCTTCTATCTCTTGTATTCTGTTGGTGATACTTGTGTCTATGACTCCTGATCTTTTACCTAGGTTTTCTATCTCCAGGGTAGTCTCCTTTTGTGATTTCTTTATTGCTTCTACTTCCATTTTTAGATCTTGGATGGTTTTGTTTAATTCTTTCACCTGTTTGGTTGTGTTTTCTTGCAATTCATTAAAGGATTTTTTGTGATTCCTCTTCAAGGGCTTCTATCTGTTTACCTGTGCTCTCATAAATTCTTTAAGAGTGTTATTTATGTCCTTCTTAAAGTACTCTATCATCATCATAATAAGTGATTTTAATTCTGAATCCTGCTTTTCTGGTGTGATGGGGTGTTCAGGGCTTGCTATGATGAGATAACTGGGTGGTGATGATGCCATGTAACTTTGGATCCTGTTGCTTACATTCTTGCGCTTGCCTTTCACCATCTGGTTAACTCTAGTGCTACCTGTACTTGCTGTCTCTGACTGAAGCCTGCCTTTCCAGTTATCTTGCTTGTGTCTGATCTCCTTGGGGTTCAGATGTCTCTGTGATCTTTTCTAGCTGTTCTGAGTACAATCATTTCACTGCTGTAGTAATGACATATGACTTCAGGAACTACAGACACAGCAACACCAAAAGAATACAAGTGATGGAAAAAAATCTAAGGTGTAGAAGATTCAATAAAAGAAATTGATACATCAGACAAAGTAGTGCTAAAGCTAAATAGTTTCTAGTACTAAACAGTCAGAAAATTTGGGACACTGTGAAAGCGCAAACCTAAGAATAATAGGAATAGAAGAAGAAGAATACCCCTAACTCAAAGGCCAAGAAAATATCTTCAACAATATTATAGAAAAAAAAATGGCCAGGCAGTGGTGGCGCACGCCTTTAATCCCAGCACTTGGGAGGCAGAGGCAGGTGGATTTCTGAGTTCGAGGCCAGCCTGGTCTGCAGAGTGAGTTCCAGGACAGCCAGAGCTACACAGAGAAACCCTGTCTTGAAAAACAAAAAAAAAATGTTCCTGGCCTATAATGCCTATAATCATTAAAGAAGCTTACACAGTACCAAGTAAAGTAAACCAAGAAGGAAAATCCTACTGCCACATAATAATCAAAACATATAAATAAACCAAACAAAGAAAGAATATTAAAAGCTGCAAGGGATGAAGGCCAAATACCATATAAAAGTAGACCTATAAGAATTACACCTTATTTCTCTTTAAAAGCCAGAGAAAACTGTACAGATTCTTCTTTTTTTCTTTCTTTTTTCTTTCTTTCTTTCTTTCTCTTTTTGGTTTTTTTTTTTTTTTTCAAGACAGGGTTTCTCTGTGTAGCCCTAGGTGTCCTGGAACTCACTCTGAGGACCAGGCTAACCTCAAACTCAGAAATTCACCTGCCTCTCCTTCCAAGTGCTGGGATTAAAGGTGTGCACCACCACTGCCCATCAAGCACAGATTCTTTACTTTCTCTAAGAGATCACAGATGCCAGCCTAGAAAATTAAAGTTTCAATCAAGCCAGGTGGTGGTGGCGCACACCTTTAATCCCAGCATTTGGGAGGCAGAGGCAGGCGGATTTCCGAGTTCGAGGCCAGCCTGGTCTATAGAGTGAGTTCCAGGATAGCCAGGACTACACAGAGAAACCCTGTCTTGAAAAAACAAAAAACAAAAACAAATACAGTTTCAATCAATAAAGATGGAGAGATCAAGATAAATCATGAAAAAACAAATTTAAACAATAGTTTTCCACTAATACAGTTCTAAAAAAGATAGTAGAAGAAAAGCTCCAACCCAAGGAAGATACCTATACCCAAGAAAACACAAGAAATAAATAATTTCACACAGACAAAACCAAGAGAAGAGAAACACACACACACACACACACACACACACAACCAACAACAACATCAAAATAATAGGAATAAACTATCATTAGCCATTAATATCTCTCAATATCAATGGTGTCAATTCCCCAATAACAAGACACAGGCTAACAGAGTGGATAAGTAAACAGGATCCATCATTCTACTGCATACAAAGAACACACCTCAACAACAAAGGTACATATTACCTCAGAGTAAAGGGCAGGGAAAGGGTTTTCCAAGCAAACACACCCAAAAAACAAGCTGGAGTAGCCATTCTAATATCTAACAAAATAGACTTTCAAAAGAAAGTAATCAAAATAAGATGGAGGAGGCCACTTTATACCCATCAAAGAGGAAAAAACAGATGACATTTCAATTCTGACTATGCCCCAAATGCAAGGATACCCACATTTATAAAAGACACATTACTAAAGCCCCTCCCAAAGGGAGGTTTGTGGCCATCAGTCACATAGCACAGTTAGAGGGCATGACACAGGCCTCGGAGCCTCAAGACATCTCCAGATTTATGAGATACCTAAAGGCCAGAGGACATAGCCAATTAAGCATTCCTTCCCAGACCCTCCTCCCTGCAAAAGGTATTTAATCTCAGGCCTGCCCTGAGAACATAGGGTATAGCTTCATCTATTTTCCACCATGGCAATAAAGATATGACAACCATATCTTAAGACCTGGACTACCTCTCTTCCTTGGGGCCTGCTGTGGGGAACCATGGAGAAGATCTTAAACTACTGAGCCACCTTCTAACATCTCACCAACAACCTAAGTTCCAGCCATGGAGGCCACCATCTCAAGCAAGGTAGCCAAGCCAGCCATGACCCAGCCAAGTGAGTCACCATGACAAAGAGTCTCATCCCCACAGGACACCACTAGAGCTTCTCCCCTGTGGGTTAATCCAGCCTGTATGCCCCCATCTCAGTCTTTGAGATGGTGCTTGAGAGCCCAAGGGTCTGAGACCAGTCAGTTCCTGGCTGCCTCCTGCCCTGGGGATCCCCAACCCAAGAGCTCCAGCCCCTGTGGGGCCCCAGACTGTGTTCTCCCCACCCCTGGAGTGAAGACCAGGTCAAGCAGGCTTCGAACCTGGAGACCCTCAGGGACGGTAGGAGTTTGGCCTTGCTCCTGGGACCCCTGGCTGCTTCCCCATAGCTGCAGCCCTCTACAGCCCCTCCCAAAGAGAAGTTTGTGGCGATCAGTCACATAGCACAGGTAGAGGGTGTGACACAGGCCTCAGAGCCTCAAGACATCTTCATATTCATGAGATACCTAAAGGCCAGAGGACATAGCCAATTAAGCATTCCTTCCCAGACCCTCCTCCTTGCAAAAGGTATTTAACCTCAGACCCACCCTGAGAACATGGAGTATAGCTTTATTCATTTTCCACCATGGCAATAAAGATCTGAAGACTATATCTTAAGATCTGGACTACCTCTCTTCTTTGGGGCCACTGTGGGGAATTATGGAGAAGGTCTTCAACTACTGAGACACCTTCTAACCTCCCGCTGACAATCTTTCTAAGTTCCAGCCATGGAGGCCACCAACTCAAGCAAGGTAGCCAAGCCAGCCATGACCCAGTCAAGGGAGTCACCATGAAGCCAGAGCTTGTCCTCACTGCCCCTTTCGGCTACTGGTCGATCCAGCCTGTATGCTCCCCTTCTCAGCCCTTCCACAACCTCTCAGCAGTGTATGAGAGCCCAAGTACTAAGAATCAGTCTGTTCCCACTGCCCCTTGGCCGGGGAACCCCCAACACAAGAGCTCTGCCCTCCTCAGGGCCCCAGACTGTGTTCTCCCCATCCTGGAGCAGAGCCCTGTGGCTTCTCACAGCCCAACATCCGCATGGTGCGGCATGGAGTAAACACAGCCGAAGTCCTGTGTCTCTGCCTCTCTGAGCCACAGCTCCGGCTGCCTGGAGGGGACAGATGCAGGACTCACAATTCAGCCCAACAGGACCCACACTCTTGCAACAGCCCAACTGATGTCATAAATAAAATGGACCTAACAGATATTTACAGAACATTTCACCCAAACTCAAAAGAATATAACTTCTTAGCACCCCATGGAACCATCTCCAAAATGTACCATATATTTAATCACAAAGCAAGTCTCAACAGATACAAGATAGCTGAAATAATGCCTTGTATCCTATCAGACCACCATGGGCTAAAATTGAACTCCAAGAACAACAGAAACAATAGAAAGTCTATAAACTCATGGAAGCTGAACAACTGTCTACTCAATGTTCACTGTGTCAGGGAATAAAGAAAGAAAGAAATTAAACACTTTCTAGAATTCAATGAAAAGAAAGGCATGACATACCCAAACATATGGGACACAATGAAAAGAGTGCTATGAGGAAAGTTCATAGCACTGAATGTCTTCATAAACAAATTGGAAAGTTTTCATACTAGCAATTTAAAAGTACACCTGAAAGCTCAAGAACGAAAAGAAGCAAACATACCCAAGAGTAGTAGATGTCAGGAGATAATCAAAATCAGGGCTGAAATTAATAAATTAGGCACAAAGAGAACAATATAAAGAATCAATGAAACCAAGAGTTGGTTCTTTGAGACTATGAACAAGATAAACAAACCTTTTGCCAAACTCACCAAAAGACAGAGAGACAGAATCCAAATAAACAAAATCAGAAGTGAAAAGGGAGACATAACAGACACTGAGGCTATTCAAAGAATCATTAGGTCTTACTTCAAAAGCTTATACTCTACAACATTGGAAATCTAAATGAAATGTATCTAGACAGATACCACTTACCAAAGTTAAATCAAGATCAGCTAAACTATCTAAACAGGCCTATAACACCCAAGGAAATAGAAGCAGTAATTACAAGTCCCTCAACCAAAAACCCCAGGACCAGATAGTTTTAGCATAAAATTCTACCAGAGTTTCAAAGAAGAGATAATACCAATATTCCTCAAACTATTCCATAAAGTAGAAACAAAAGAAACATTGCCAAACACATTCTATGAGGTCACAATAGCCCTGATACCTAAATTACACAACTCACAAAGAAAGAGAATTTCAGACCAATTTCTCTTATGAACATTAATGCAAAAATACTCAATAAAATACTTTCAAACAAAGTTCAAGAACACATTATCTACCAAGATCAAGTAGGCTTTATTGCAAGGAGTCAGGGGTGGTTCAATATATGAAAAACAATCAACATAATCCACCATATAAACAAACCGAAAGGAAAAATAAAAACATGACCATCTCATTAGACACTCAAAAAGCCTTTAACAAAGTCCAGCACCTCTTCATGTTAAAAGTCTAGGAAAGATCACCTAGGGATTCACCACACATACCAAAACACAATAAAGGAAATAAATAGCAAGCCAATAGCCAACAACAAATTGAATGGAGAGAAACTTAAAGTAATTCCATTAAACTCAGGGACAGAATACGGCTGCCCACTCTCTCTTTCTCTATCTCTTCAATATAGGACTTTAAGTCAAAGTTAGAGGAATAAGATCTAAAGGAGGCCCCTTCCGGTCTGGGCCAGAGCACTGAGCAGATCTCGGGTGGCAGCTCTGCCCCCAACCTCCAAGAACCCAGAGGAAGTGGGGATCCTAGGTGCTCTAACTCGGGCAGTATCTTAGGTAAGCAGACAGCAGGGCCTGCCCTAAACAGGGAGTAACTGGGACCCACAAGGACCCAGGAAGTCACTCCCGGCCCGGAACACTGGTTACTTCCAGTCTGGGCCAGAGCACTGAGCAGATCTTGGGTGGCAGCTCTGTCCCCAACCTCCAAGAACCCAGAGGAAGCAGGGATCCCAGGCGCTCTAACTTGGACAGTGTCTTAGAAACTAGTTCTCGGATCTGAGGCCTGAATCAGACCTCTGCCAGGTCTGCTGTTGTGTGGACCCCGGATTCCGCCTGAGACATACTGGAAGGTCCACTCAACCCAGAGCCACAGAGGAACAACTGAACTCAGAGCTTCAGACAACATATCCTGGGATATTCTAGAGGAGACACTGCACCCAGAACAGCGGACACCTAGCTGGAATGCTACCTTGGAGGCAGCATATCCTGAGGCACCCTAGAGGTACCACTGTAATCAGTGCAGCTGGAAAAGATCACAGAGACATCTGGACCCCTAGGAGATCAGACACAAGCTAGATAACTGGAAAGGCAGGCTTCAGTCAGAGACAGCAAGTACAGGCAGCACTAGAGTTAACCAAATGGCAAAAGGCAAGAGCAAGAACGTAAGCAACAGAAATCAAAGTTATATGGCATCATCAGAACCCAGCTCCCCCATCAGAGCAAGCCCTGAACACCCCATCACACCAGAAAAGCAGGAATCAGAATTAAAATCACTTCTCATGATGATGATAGAGGACTTTAAGAAAGACATAAATAACACTCTCAAAGAACTTAAGGAGAACAATGGTAGACAGATAGAAACCCTTAAAGAGGAAACACAAAAATCCCTTAAGGAATTATAAGAAAATGCAACCAAACGGGAGAAGGAATTAAACAAAACCATGCAGGATCTAAAAATGGAAGTAGAAACAATAAAGAAATCACAAAGGGACAATACCCTGGAGATAGAAAACCTAAAAAAAATCAGGAGTCATAGACACAAGTATCACCAACAGAATACAAGAGATAGAAGAGAGAATCTCATGTGCAGAAGATACCATGGAAAACATTGACACAACTGTCAAAGAAAATGCAAAATTCAAAAAGCTACTAACCCAAAATATACTAGAAATCCAAGAAACAATGAGAAGGCCAAACCTAAGGATAATAGGTATAGATGAGGGGGGAGACTCCCAACTTAAAGGACCAGTAAATATCCTCAACAAAATTATAGAGGAAAACTTCCCTAACCTAAAGAAAGAGATGTTCATAAATATACAAGAAGCCTACAGAACTCCAAATAGTTTAGACCAGAAAAGAAATACTTCCCGCCATATAATAGTCAAAACATCAAATGTACAAAACATGAAAAATACTAAAAGCAGTAAGGGAAAAAGATAAAGTAACATATAAAGGCAGACCTATAAGAATTACACCAGACTTCTCACCAGAGACCATAAAAGCCAGAAGATCCTGGACTGATATCATACAGACCCTAAGAGAACACAAATGCCAGCCCAGACTACTATACCCAGCAAAACTCTCAATCATTATTGATGGAGAAACCAAAATATTCCATGACAAATCCAAATTTATACAGTATCTCAACACAAATCCAGCACTTCAAAGAATAATTGGTGGAAAACTCCAACACAAGGAGGGAAACTACAACCTAGAAAAAGCAAGAAAGTAATCTTCCAAAAACCCCAAAAGAAGATAGTTACACAAACATATCTCCACGGATGTTAGCCCAAAAGCTTGGATTAGTGAAGACTCAACCCACAGACCACATGAAGCTCATGAAGAAGGAAGACCAAGAGGGGATGCCTCAGTTCTACTTAGAAGGAGAAACAAAAATGCTCAAGGGAGCAAATAGGGAAACAAAACATGGAACAGAAACAGAAGGAGGGGCCATCAGGGAGACCATTCCACCTGGGTATTCATCCCATGTACAGCCACCTAAGCTAAACACTGTTGTGGATGGCTGGAAGTGCATAATGTGAGGAACATGATATAGCTGTCTCCTTAGAGGTCAGCCAAAGACTAACACACTCAGAGGACGATGCTCACAGTTAACCACTGATATGATCAGGGGTTTCCCAACGGAGAACTTAGTGAGAGGACTGAAGGAACAGAAAGGATTAGTGACCCCAGGTGGAAAGCAACAATACCAAACAACCAGAGCCCCCCAGGGAACACATAGGGAGGGACCCAAGACTCCAGAGGTATATGTAGGGGAGGATGGCCTTGTCGGACATAGGTGGAGAGGAGTTTCTTGGTCCCATAAAAAAAAAAAATGAACACAGAGTGGCGGGGGGGGGGGATGTGAGGGTGGGGAGGGGATAGTGAGGGGGGTAGGTGCGGTCACTGCCTTATAGAAGCATGAGGAGGGGGTGGGATAGGAGGTTTCTGGGTGGTGGGAGGAAGTAGGGTAAGGGGATAAAATCTGAAACATAAATACTACAACCAATTTTAACAAGCGAAAAAAAAGTTGTCAGAACCAACATCTTAAAAAAAAAATGTCAGCCCCCTGGGGGTGGGGAAATTTTTTTTTTCTTGATACTAAAACTTGTTCTGAGAATTGTATATTGCAGAATACACAGCCTTGGTGTATCTACTCATCAAGCATACTGAGCAGACCTGCCCAAACTTCTGATGTCCTGGAATTCCATCTGGATTCAGTGAAGACACAGCATTAGAGGCTTATCAACTTACTCTTCCCCCCACCCCTCTTCTAAAATCTCAATGCCCTTAATCAGCTTGAAGAAGTTAAAGAAGAGTCAGCGCCCCTATTCCCTAAGCTTGGGGACTAATGTGGTTAATAATGGTCTGTCTTTCTAGGGACAAGTAGTGGTTTTGTTGGAACAGGGGGGATTAGCTAGGACTTATTGCATAGCCATAACCTATTGGTAGAAATCTGTATAATTATTATCAAGATGAAGTTATAATTTCTTAAATGGTACAAAACTTACTTTGATTTCAAATTCAAGGTTTTCATTGGTACGAGCCTCTTATTAATATAAAAATGAGATGAATATTGATACTCTCATGGGCATTGTGTCTGTATAACACATTTAGGAATACAAGGCCTAGACCCAGCCCTTTTTTAACTTTTTTAACTGATTTGGGACGGTTAACCTATGAGTTAAGGGACTATAGCAAATTCATGGTTTTGAGTTTATTGTTAGGGTGTTTTCCATATTTTATTTAGAAATAGCTGAGAGGAGTGAACAGACAACAGTCCAGGTTACCTTACATGGATAGTTGGTTTTCAAAACATCAGAAGTCCATAGAACTGATGCTACAAATATTTATATGTTAATGTCCATTCTGATTAGAGACCTGTCTGCTCCTGACAGCTTCCTGTCATGGATTCTAAGAATCCATGCAAGAATCTAGGCAAGAATTGCCTCTCTCCATCTCAGACAAATTACTGTCCAGAAAAGGACACACATGCAGAATAGTCGACTGATTATATCTGCCTAGACAGAGTAATCAGCCCTTAATAATCCTGCATCACTAAGGTCTGTCAGATGATTCTGGGCCAGAAGGCTGAAGATTTGATGCTCCAACGTTCTGTAGTATAGGGGCTTTTCAGGTGTTCGGCGGTCTCTATAAATTGGCTAAGTTTTAGAAGTTATGTTTAGTGCTTCCCATAACTTCAGTTAACTCAGTCATTCTGGATTTCTGACGGGGTTGAAGGCCTATAGTCTCATAGCCAATCCTGGCTATTTACTTTGAAAGAAAAGATCTGAGTAGATGGTTTTCAGCTGATATTCATTCTAAAACCAAAAAAGCCAGGATTAAAAGTAAGTGTTTTAGTTAGAAGAGATGACTGAGGTTCTGGTTAGTCAACAAAATGATGAACTGGGTATTAGGACTATCTTGTACCTCACTGGTACAATTAGGAATAAGTATGCTCTAATTGTATTTTGAGAGAAAAGTTTTACTTTAACAGGAAGAGTGATATGTAGGTGGAGCTAAGTGGGAAGGAGTACTGAGAGGAAGAGATGGAGCAAGGAGAGAAGATGAAGAAGAGGAGAAGCTAGCTGATGAGAGAGAGAAAGAGAGAGGGGGCATGGAGGCAGATGTTCACATGTCTCCACCAGTCAAAGATAGTTTTTATATCTAGGTTGGGTATTGAGTTACGCTTCTGATTGAGCATTACCAAACTTATAAATCCTTTGATTAACATTTTTTAAAAAATCGTATAAAAACAAAAAGGAAAGGGGGAGCATGGGACAGGGGTGTTCTGGGGAGGGGAAATGTGGAAAGGGGATGGCATCTTAAATGTAAATAAAATATAAAATTTTTTAAAAACAATAAAAAAAAGATCTAAAGGAGATCACAAGGATATAAATTGGAAAAGAAGTCAGGGTATCAATACTCACAGATGGTATGATAATATACATAAATGACCTCAAAAATTCTACCAGAGGATTCCTACAGCTAAAAATCACCCTTAGTAAAGTAAATGAATACAAAATTGACTCAGATAAATCAGTAGATCTCATTTATACAAATGATTTAAAAAGCTGAGAAAGAAGTTAGGGTGACAACACTCTTTACAACAACCTCAAATTATATAAAAATATCTTGGTATAACTCTACTCAAGCAAGTGAAAGACCTGTATGACATGAATTTCAAGTCTCTGAAGAAGACACTAGAAGATAGAAAGATCTCCCATGATCACAGATTGGTAGAATTAAAATAGTGTAAATGGTCACCTTACCAGAAGCAATCAAAAGATTCAATGCAATTCCCATCAATATCCCAACACTATTCTTTACAGATCTTGAAAGAACAATACACACACACACACACACACACACAGAGAGAGAGAGAGAGAGAGAGAGAGAGAAAGCTAAAACAATCCTATACAATAAAAGAATATCTTGAGGTATTGCCACTCCTGACTTCAAGCTATACTACAGACCAACAGTAATAAAAACTGCATAAGATTGGTATAGAAACAGACAGCCTGATTAATGGAATTGAATCAAAGTCCAAGAAATAAACTCACATACCTACAGACACTTGGACTTTGTCAAAGAAGCCAAAACTATATAATGGGAAAGGAGAGCATCTTCAACAAATGGTGCTAGCCTAGCTGAATGTCAGCATGTTGAAGAATACAAATAGGTCCATATTTATCATCCTGCATGAAACTTGAGTCCAAGTGGATAAAAGACCTCAACATGAAACCAAATACACTAAATCACATTGAAAAGAAAGTGGGAAATAAAATTGAACTCATTGGTATAAGACACAACTTTCTGAACAGAACACCCATAGCTTAGGCACTAAGATCAACAATTAATAAATGGGACCTTAAGAAACTAAAAGGCTTCTCTGTAAGGCAAAAAAACACTATCAATGTGACAAAAAAAAACAGCCTACAGAGAAGAAAAAGATATTTACCAACCCTACATCTGACAGAGGGATGATATCCAAAATATATAAGGAACACAAGAAGTTAAACATCAACATCTCAAATAAGCCAATTAAAAATGGGGTACAGAGCTAAATAGAGAATTCTCAACAGAGGAACCTCTAATGGTGGAGAAATACTTAAACAAACATTAAACACCCTTAGTCATCAGGGTAGTGCAAATAAAAACAACTGTGATATTCCACCTTATACCCATTAGAATGGTTAAGATTAGAAACTCAAGGAACAGTACATGCTGGCCAGTATGGAGGAGGGGAGCACTCCATAAAACTGTACAACCACTCTGGAAATCAATTTGACAGTTTCTCAGAAAATTGTGAATAGTTATATCAAAAGACCCAGATATACCTTTCCTGGGAATATATTCAAAACATGCTCCACCATACCACAAGAACACTTGCTCAACTATGTTCATAGTAGTTTATTCATAACAACCAAAAACTACAAACAACCCAGAAATCCCTCAATTGAAGAATGAATAAAGAAAAATAGTTGGCTATTAAAAATAAGGGCATCAAGAAGTTTGCATGCAAATAAATGGAACTAGAAAATATCATCCTGAGTAAGGTAACCCAGACCCATAAGGACATGCATGGTATGTATTCCCTTAGAAGTGGATATTAACCATAAAGTATGGGATAATCACACTACAATCCACAAACAAAAGAAGCCAAATAGCAAGGAGAGTCCAAGGCAGGATGCTTGAATCTTACCCAGAAGAGGAAATAAGATATACATAGGAGGTAGATGAAGGGAGGGAACTGGGCAGGAGAGGAGATGATATGGGAACAGGACAGTGGGATGGGGTGGGATCCGGTGTAGGAAAAGCATGAGGGAGAGACAAACAAGGGAGATGGAAATAAAAAGCTGGCAATGGGGCATCTATAATATGTGCCAGAAACCTGAGATGGGATGAGACCCCAAGTAGTCTATTGGGGTGACTCTAGATGAGACTCCTAGCAATAGGCAATACAGAACCTGAAGTTGCCATCTCCTGTAGCTAGGCAAGACTTCCAGTGGAGGGATAAGGTCACCAACCCACTCACAAAACCTTCACCTGAAAATATGTACTGCTTACAGGTAGTACAGGGACTACCTGTAAGATGGAGCAGAGAAGGAGGGAATGGCCAACAAATGACTTGCCCAACTTGAGACCCATCCCATGGGCAAAAACCAATCCCTGATACTATTAATGATATTATGTTATGCTTGCAGAAAGGAGCCTAGGACCTCTGAAAGCTCCATCCAGCAACCAATGGAAACAGATGCAGAGATCCGCAGCCAAGCATTAGACAGAGCTCAGGGAGTCTTACAGAAGAGTTGTGGGAAGAATTGAAGGTTCCAAAGGAATAAGGGACTCCACAAAAGAAAGATCAACAAAGTCAACTAACTCAGACTCATGGGGGCTCCCAGAGACTGAACCACCAACCAAAAAGCAAGCATATGCTGGGCCTAGCCCCACCCCCACCCCCACTCATACATAGCAGATGTGCAGCTAGGTCTTTATACAGGTTCCTCAACTGGAACAGGCACTGTCCGTGAATCTGTTCCATGCCTGCCTTTTTCTAGTTTTAACTCTGCTGAGGATTGTTCAATTTTTTATGATAGGCAAGTATTTGAAATCATATTTGATAGACAAAATATAAAATCATATTTGAAGCTCTACACTTAGGAATTGCTGCTCTAACTGCATGGAAATACATTATAGATCTGGGCCTGGTTAATTTCACTGTGTGATATTTTTTATTTGAGGAGGATTTTTTTTTAATATATGATGGGGTGGGAGTGTTCTCTAATTTATTTACCAATACATTGTTGTTATAGGAATACTGCTGATTCTCTGTGCTAATTTTATATTCTGCTACTTTGAAGATCTAAGAAGTTTCAGATGTAAGAGCTTTATCAGGTTTATAAGGTTTATTATTAAGAGTTTCTAGTAGTGTCCTGGGTCTTGTATATAGAATCATGTCCTCTGCAAAGAAGGATTCCCTTTCCTGCACAAAAAAAAGCAATTCCAAGTGGCTCAAAGACTCCAAAATAAAACCCAAAACTCTAAAACTGTTGGGTGAAAAAAGGAAAGAAACACAGTAGAAGACACAAGCAGAGGAAAGGATTTTCTAAATGGGACTAGGGTCACTGAAAACCCTGCTCACATAAATAGCCCTGATTCAACTTAATGTTCCCTCAAACAAAGCAATGAGACATCAATGTGGGAGAGGAACTTATGAGAAAGGATAGGGGAAGGAGCAAGAGAGAGACCAGAGAGTGTGGGGTGAGGTCAGTCAGCATGTGAGATAGATTGTATATATATGTGTGTGTGTGTGTGTGTGTGTGTGTGTGTGTGTGTGTGTGTGTGTGTGTGTGTGTGTGTGTGTGTAAAGTTGGTAAAGAACTATTTTAATGGACTTTTTTAAACTTAAAATGGAAAATTTTATTATATTTTGAGTTCCATGTTTATATGAAAGTGTGATCTTAGCCATTCTGATTGGTGTAAGTTGGAATCTCAGGGTCATTTTGACTTGCATTTCTCTGATCACTAAGGACTTTGAAAATTTCTTTAGGTGCTTCTCAGACATTCGAGATTCCTCTGTTGTGAATTCCCAGTTCAATTATACCCCATTTTTTTATTGGGTTGTTTGGCTTTTTGGTGGTTAGCTTCTTGAGTTCTTTATATATTTTGGATATTAGCCCTCTATCAGATGTGGGGTTAGTGAAGATTTTTTCCCAATCTGTAGGTTGCTGATTTGTCTTACTGGCTATGTCTTTTGCCTTACAGAAGCTTCCCAGTTTCATGGGGTCCCATTTATCAATTTTTTTTTCCATTTATCAATTCTTGATCTCAGAGCATGAGTCAATGGAGTTCTGTTTAGGAAATTTCTCACTGTGCCAATGGGTTCAAGGCTCTTTCCCAATGTTTCTTCTATTAGATTCAGTGTATCAGGTTTTATGTTGAGGTCCTTAATCCACCTGGACCTGAGCTTTGTGCAAGGTGACAAATATGGGTCTAGCTTCATTTTTCTACATACAGGCAGCCAGTTAGACCAACACCATTTGTTGAAGATGCTTTCTTTTTTTCCATTGTATATGTCTGGCTTCTTTGTTAAAGAGTGTGTGGTTTTATTTCTGGGTCTTCAATTCTATTCCATTGATCAATGTGTCTGTCTCTGTACCAATACCATGCAGTTTTTTATTACTATTGTTCTGTAGCAAAGCTTGACATCAGGAATAGTGATTCCCCCAGCTTTTTGTTGTTGTTGTTGTTGTTGTTGTTGTTGTTGTTGTTGTTGTTGAGTATTGTTTTCGCTATTCTGGGTTTTTTGCCTTTCCAGGTGAATTTGAAAACTGCTCTTTCCATGTCTTTGAAGAAATCAAAATGACCCTGAGATTCCACCTTATACCAATCAGAATGGCTAAGATCAAAACCTCAGGTGACAACACATGTTGGCAAGGATGTGGAAAAAAGACAAACACTCCTACATTGCTAGTGGGATTGCAAACTGGTACAACCACTCTGAAAATCAATCTGGAGGTTCCTCAGAAAATTGAAAATAGATCTATCTGAAGACCCAGCAATACCACTCTTGGGAATATACTCAAAAGATGCCCCACCATGCCACAGGGACACATGTTCCCTTGTGTTCATAGCAGCCTTATTTGTGATAGCCAGAAACTGGAAACAACCCAGACTTAGCACAACAGAAGAATGGATACAGAAAATGTGGTTCATTTACACAATGGAATACTACTCAACTATTAAGAATGAGGACATCCTGAGTTTTACAGGCCAATGGATGGAACTAAATAATATCATCCTGAATGAGGTAACTTAGACCCAAAAGGATGTGCATGGTATGTACTCACTAATAAGTGATTATTAGCCAAAACAAAAAAGTTCCAAATACCCAAGATACAACCTACAGAACTCAAAAAAAAAAAAAAGGTCAACAAGCTGAAGGGCCCAAGTGAGGATGCCTCAGTCCCACTTGGGAGGGAGAAGAAAGTAACCACAAGGGAGGAGGGAAGGACCTGAGAGAGAAAAGAGATTGGGGGGCAGAAAGGGGAACATGATCTGATATTGGGTTGGGGAAAGGGACTGAAATCCCTGAGAGCCAGCAGAAAGAATGAAAACATGAAACCTCAGGAGGTAGAATGTTGGTGGGGGAACCCTCCAGAATGTACCAGAGACCTGGGAGATGACTCTCAAGACTCAATGAGAGGGATCTTAGATGAAATACCCTACATTGGGGAGAGGGAACTTGTAGAGCCCACCTCCAGCAGAAAGACAGGGGATCAAGTGAGGGAAGGGGTTGCCATACCACAGTCAAAACTCTGACCCATAATTGTTCCTGTGTGAAAGAACTACAGGGATGGAAATGGAGAGGAGCCTGAGGAAAAGAAGGTCCAGCAACAGAACCAAAGTGGGATCCAGCTCAAGGGGAGGTCCCAAGACCTGACACTATTGCTGAGGCTATGGAACACTCACAAAAGGGACCTATCATGACCACACTCTGAAAGACCCAACAAGCAGCTGAAAGAATCAGATGAAGATATTTGCACCCAACCAGTGGACAGAAGCTGCTGACCCCTGTGATTGAACTAGAGAAAGGCTAAAAGAAGCTGAGGAGAGTGACCCTGTAGGAAGACCACCAGTCTCAATTAACCTGGACCCCCAAGATCTCTCAGACACTGGAACATCAACCAGGCAGCATATACCAGCTTATATGAGGCCCCCAACACACATACAGCAGAGGACTGCAAGGTCTGGGTTTAGTCAGAGAAGATGCACCTAACCCTCAAGAGACTAGAGGCCCCAGGGAGTTTAGAGGTCTGGTGGGTGGAGGTGGGGGATGGGGACATTCTTGTGGAGACTGGGATGGGGATGAGGTATGGGATGTGGAATAGTTGGAGGGTGGACCAGGAAGAGAATAAAATCTAGAGTTTTAAATAAATAAATAAATAAATAAATAAATAAATAAATAGGCTCATGCCTAATTTTACCTCACGGCACACTTCTTTCTATAAAAATACAAATATTAGCATGATTGTACATTTTTAAATATCCAAAACAAAGATTTCAGCAATGAGACTGATCATTAGAGGAAATCCAGAGCTGAAGACAGTTGCTATTTCCCAAGGACAAGTAAGGCAGGACACATGCACAAAAGAGAATAAGATAATGACAAGACAAAATCTTGTATTTGGAAACTTAGATCAGTTAGGGACAAGGGGACACCTTGAAGGAACAAGGAATAAGAGCACACTAAAGAATCAAAACAACAGAATAGTGAGATCGTCAGGAAAGCGTGTGCTCTGATTATCTGCCAGCGTGCTTTGTGTGTGATGACTGAAGATGTTGTTCTTTCCATCAATCAGCAGAACAAGTTGCCAAGAGCAAAACTGGCTGTTCCGTGTGAGCCCTCTTTCATCTGTACCCACAGCTGGTTGTCCAAGGCTGGATCTTCAACCTCCAGTCAAGTTAAGGCCTTGGAAAGTAACTGAGATACTGCATCCTTGACCAGTATATGAAAGGCTCTACTCAGTATCCCAGACTTATGTCCCTGCACTGGCGCTTGCTGTACTAGAGGCCACTTAAGTGATTTCCGGTCATAAAAATCACCCCATACTAGGAGCAAATACCACACTGAGGGAACTACAATTGTGGCTTCATTTTTTATCTGGAAAGTTAGTGGTAGCCATTCTCTAAGAGTGATTACTAGTAACTGGGTTAAAAAAAGGGATTGTTTGTGACACCGTGTTTACAAAGACAATGAGGAGGACACACAAAGCTCAGGATGCTCATGTTTCTGGTCTGAAATTTTCTCTTGCTAGAACTGACTTGCATCAGGCTTCCAAATGCAGTTCAGAAACTGCAGGCATCCAGATTCCTTCACATATGTGGGACAGTTTTTATGTCACTCCTGCTCTAAAAACCACATTACAAAGATGATTCAGCAACACACTCTGCCAGAGAGCTGGAGTCTTTGGAAATAAATAAAGTGTGGGTTAACAATGATGACTTTCCAAGGGGCCCAAGTGAGGATGCTTCAATCCCACTTGGGAGAAGAAAGCAGAGGGCAGAAGAAAGGAGGGAATGGGGTGGAAGAGGGGAGGGAGAAGAGCATGGGAAAGGGGAAACATGATCAGGTATGGAGGGAAGGATCAGAAATGAAGCCCCAGAGGGCCAGTAGAAAGAATGGAAATATGCAACCTTGGAGATGGGAGGTAGGGGACCCTCTAGACTGTATCAGAGACCTGAGAGGTAGGAAAATCTCAGGACTCAAAGGGAGAAACCTTAAATGAAATGCCCAACAGTGAGGAGAGGGAACTTGTAGAATCCACCTCCAGTAGAAAGACAGGGCATCAAGTAGAGGGATGGGGGTGCCATCCCACAGTCAAAAACTCTGATCTGGAATTCCTGTCTAAAAGAAATGCAGGGACAAAAAATGGAGAGAGTGAGGGAAAGGAGGTTCAATGACTGGCCCAAATTGGGACCCATCTCAAGGGGAAGCTCCAAGGTCTGACATTATTACTAATGCTATGGTGTACTTGCAGACAGAAGCGTAGTAGCATGGCTGTCCTCTCAGAGGACAGCCCAACTTCTCAGAATAGGCTCAACCAGCAGCTGACTGAGATAGAAGCAAATACTTACACCCAACCAATGGACAAAAGTCAGGAACTCCTGTGGTTGAACTAGGGAAAGGCTAGAAGAAGCTGAGGAGGAGGGTGATCCCATAAGAAGACCAGCAGTCTCAACAAACCTGAGATCTCTCAGACCCTGAGATCTCTCAGACACTGAGCAGCTAACCAGGCAACATACACTAGCTGGTCTCCAACACATATACAACAGAGGACTGACAAGTCTGGCCTTAGTGAGAGAAGTGCCTTATCCTCGAGAGACCTGAGGCCCCAGAAACAGGGAAGGCCAGTGGTAGAGGAGCATCCTCTCAGAGAGAAGGGGGGAAAGGAATGGGATGAGGAACTGTAGGAGTGGGGACTGGGAAGGGGCAATGGTTGGATTATAAATAAATAAAATAATAATTAAAAAAAAAAAACAATGATGGCTGTCCTGCTCCCAGGCTTCTGGAAGACCTCAGATACTGACACATGAGTACAGTTGGCCATTTGAGATGCCATACAACACTTAGCAGTAGGTGAACATCCTGAGAAAAGTCTTTCTCAGTCCTATACACATTTTCATGATAAAAGCATCCAAAAAGTCTCTGAAAGATTGGTTGAGGGATAGAATATAGTTCAGTGATAAAATGCCTGCTCCAGCACCAAATAAACAAATAAACCTAGCAGAAATGTCAGGCACTACTTGTGTCATAATATTTTCAAGACTGTTGGCCTTTGCAGTGACTCAAAAATTTTGTTTTAAGGTAAATAAGTAGGGCTGGCAAAATGAGTCTGTGCATAAAGATGTTTGTGGCCAAGTTCATTCATCTGAGCTCAGTATCTGAGGCACATACCTAAGAAGGAAAGAGCTCACAAAACTGTCCTCTAACCAGCATGTGTATACTGCAGCATACACATATACATGGAAGGAAGGAAGGAAGGAAGGAAGGAAGGAAGGAAGGAAGGGAGGGAGGGAGGGAGGGAGGGGAGGGGAGGGGAGGGGAGGGGAGGGGAGGGGAGGGGAGGGGAGGGGAAGGGAGGGGAAGGGAGGGGAGGGAAGGGAAGGAGGGAGGGATAATGGAAGGAAGGAATAATGGAAGGAAAGAAGGGAAGTAGAAAAAAGGAAAGAAGAAAGGAATGAAAGAAGTAAGGGAAGATGGAAGGAAGGAAGGAAGGAAGGAAGGGAGGGAGGGAGGGAGGGAGGGAGGGAGGGAGGGAGGGAGGGAGGGAGAGAGGGAGGGAGGGAGGGAGGAAGGGAAGAAGGGTAGTATAACAGAGTTCAAAACATCTAGCTACCACCAGATCCATCTGGTCCCAATGAAATTCCAGCTTCTACTTTATAATATACAGGGGGAAAAAAAGAGCCAGAACTTAAACAACCATGAAAGTGAACTAAACTATTAAGTTAGAAAGGAAAATGTGATTTTATCCATAAGGAGTGGATATTTATTTAATTTCTCTCTTTTTAAATGTTTTGTTGACTGATTTTGCAAATAATTTTTCTTCTAAAAAATGTGTCTACTGGTTTTCGTGTTAATAGTCACAAGTTTTGTGAGCTGCACTTGCCTGAGGGAAGGACCTGTAAGCCTCACTGTGTATAAATATCCCTGGTCCCCATGAACTCTGGTATTTAGTCACCAATTGCTAAGTCTAAACACAAACTGAGCACCATGAGGCTGAGCCTGTGTCTTCTGCTGATCGTTCTGGCTGTTAGTTGCTATGAAGGTGAGTATTATTTATGATTAATCCAGCCACAGCTCCTGGTAAGTTCACCTCTTTGAACAGTTGGTAAGTTTCTGTGTGATAAGGTTGAGGTCAGGAAAAGACCAATAATCTAGACTCTGAGAATAAGCAGGCTTATGTAGTCTGATCAGTTTCCTGGGTGTCCTACCAATAATGGTGATAGAAACAATGTGGTCATTACAAGTAAGATATCTGTTTTTATTAAATTAACGAATTTTTCACAAACAATCCATTTGCACATAAACAAAATATTCCTATATACTCTGTGCCTTAAAAATGAACTAAGTTTCATGGGCAGTTACTCTCTCTCTCTTTCCTTTATGCATCTCCTCTTGTCAGCCTAGCTACCCCTCACTCTGTAGCCTACAACATTTCCATACAGTCTGCTTAAGGCTCACATCAGACTATTTCAGGTACCTCCTGAGTACAGTATTGACTTGTCCTTAAGAAAACTGCCTCTTGTAGCACACCCAAGCTAGATGAGACTAAAACATGAGGGACTTGGGACTGAGGCCACTCCAGGCCATCTATAGAGATTTAGGTTTGGTTGTTATTTGTTTGCTTGTGTGCGTGTTTAAGAACCTTGAAGGGAATGTGGAACCTAGATTAAGAAAATTGATTTGTTCAGTTCTCCCTGGACATTCATCATAGATCTTTAGAATCCATAAGGTAGGTGTCAGTTCCCCCTGTCACCCTCCCTAGAAGTGAATTTCAGCATCATTGTGCAAAATCAAAGCTTTCCTCAGATGTGCTCTGGTGAGCATCAAAGTTGATCAACTCTTGTAACTTTAGCTTTTTATCTCGAATTATACAGGATGCCATGACCTAATTCTATCATTTTCAAAATGTCACCTCTCTACACATAAGTAGTCTACTTGCTTTTTACTTTTCCTATCTCCTATAAAATTCTAATTCTGTGATTCATGGCAAGTTGGATGACAGAAAATTCCTTTTCAACTATCCAAGACTCAAAAAAATGCTACTGAAGATGCAGTCAACCCTCAGACTTTTAATACTAGGAAAAAGAATTTCAGCAAGCCATAAAAGCTTTGGGCATTGTGGATGTGGCCTAAATTACAAAAACATAGAGAGCAAACAGTCATCTTCCTTCAGTCCTTAGCTGTGTAATCTTGAGGAATTCACACAATGTTGCATCAGTACAGTCACAGGAATGGGCTGCAATATCCTGCATATCCTTTCCAGTCTGTAGTCTCAAGACAGACAGGTTCATGCAATAATAATAATAATAATAATAATAATAATAATAATAATAATAACAAAATGAAAACTAGCTTGGCAGCAGTGGTGCACTCCTTTAACCCCAGCTTTCAGGAGGCAGAAGCAGGCATATATTTGTAAGTTCTGTGAGTTCAAGACCACCCTGGTCTCTACAGAATGAGTTCCAGGACAACCAGGACTACACAGAGAAACCCTGTCTCAAAATCAAAACAGCAACAAAAAAAGTAATTTTGATTAACTAAACTCTTTCTCTTTCTCCTATACTTTCCAGCTAATGCTGGCAGAGTCTGTAAAGCTGTTGTACGTGAAGAAATGATCTTCATACTAAGGAGTAAGGAGCGACTGAGGAAAGAACTTCAGAGATATTACGCACCTCAGAAGGCTGTTGAAGCCAAACTGGAAGTGAAGAAATGTGTAGACCAGATAAGCTATAGAGACAGAAATCGAATATCAGAAACACTGGTATGTTCATTTGCTTTACACGCTCAGAAAGCCACAAATGAAGCTGACTTGACATTCTGTGGGGAACACATGGATGGGGGGAAGCACAGGACATCAGTGATACTTTGGTTCAGGAATACACTGCTGATCCAACTTCAGTTGTAAACTGTCTGAGATAGGTGCCTCCTACAGTTTCACCCTAGATGCAACGCTCTTGTGGTAACCTAATAAAGATGGGCCCTACAAAAGGCGGATTCGATGCTACTTCTGTTGTCAATCTGCTGAGGACTTTACTGAAGTTAACATCTTCAAAATAAATAAAAATTATCTCTATTGAATACTGTGGTAAATAAATGAAAATCACATTGATGCAAGGAAGGAAGCTGGAGGAAACATTCTTAAGAGCAAAGTGTTAGCAGGATGCATTTCTAAGCCACCTTTGCTGGCCCTACTAGGAGCCCACAAACCTCCTATTTCCATTACTTTATACCCACTCTACCCTAGATCTCTCTGATGATCCCATTAGAAGGAAAGTAGAGGTTACAGTTTTAAACTGTCAAAGGAAGTTACACCTGAGAAGCTGTGACTTATTCTCTCCCCTCCTGATCAAAAAGAGATCACAGAGAACTAGGGACCTGAGCCATACTATTGAGCCCATTCAGACTGTGTTCACCTGAATTTAGACCGAGTTTCCACTAATATGCATTATTTGAGGTTATTTACCTGAGCACACTTTGCATTTTCCCTTCTGTCTGTCCACAGTGCCCTCTTGGACACAGTTTATACTCTTGGTTTGTTAACTTTTCTTCTCCAGGAGCTGCCTGACTCTCCTCACCATTCTTTTCCTTATTTCTGTTTATTTCCAGGTACGAATTTTAGATATATGTGCTTTGGAAGGATAAATACAAAAAAATTTTTCCTGGTATCCAGTAGTTCTCATAGATGAATTGACTTTCCCTGCCCAATGAGAAGGTTTCAACGTCTTGCACTAATAAATTACTCTCCTTGTGTGTTACCATCTGACTGCTGTTATTCTAAGCCTTGGGGTTTGCATTCAGTGGGGTTTGATTTTTAAAAGCTGCATTTTCAGTGATGGTAATAAGTAACAGGCATAATCTCTATCAACATTACTATCAAACCTGAGGATCAGGAATATTGTGTTTGGTCAAGTATCACCCTGCACTGCCCTGCAAGTTATGGCCAGTACACTAAACAGTCTCATTGCTACCCCTGCACAGTGTGCCATTCTCTGACTAAGCACTCCAACTCAGTATCTTCCCCAGTCAACCTATGGCACTACTTGTGACGAGCTCCTATTCTGAACAAGAATCCCTGGCTGTCATGAGCTTCACTGAAGTAGATTCGCCATGCTCTCCATTCCTTACATGAAATGCAGCACAGCTTGTCAATCAATAATTAAAACATGCAAGCTGTGTCCTAATCAAAATCACATATTCATTTATCATTAGTGGCTCTTCATTATATCTTTCTGAATATTTCCACATTTTCTTCCCCAATAAAGCAATCATGGTTTTGAACCACATCAGGGCACAGGAGAAAATCAGAAAGAAGGAAACTAGGGAATTTTATGGATGCCTATTGCCTACTGTTCTAAATGTGGTCAATATCCTCCTGTTTGATTTGAGCTTGTTTTAAAGGAAAGTATGAAAGTGCTTCAGAAAGTTTGGGTTACCAACACCCCTGCTTTTTATGGCTTTGCAAGTAAACAAAGTAAAGCAAAAACTCTTCCGAGATTGTGACACAGTCACCAGCAACACAAACAGTACACTCCAGCATAAATGTTTCAGTAAAACTGATGTTCCAACCACATTATATCTAATGGAAGAGAGATTGAGATAAAATGTTTCATGAAAAAGAATGGTAGCTCTTAAAACCACTGTGTGTAACATAGAAGCCAGAAGTCAAGGAGACAATTGAAAAATAGAATTTTAAAAAGTCAGAAAATTTTTCCAAAATTAGAACCACATGAAATTGAAAATGCCACAAAATCCAACTCCTTCTCCACACCTATAAAATAGTTGGGTGCTATGGAGAATTTCAACGTAAGAGGAAAAAATCTTCCACAGAAACAAAATAAAGCGGAAAAAAAAAAAAAAACCCACTAAGTGGTCTCAAAGTAGAAGGAGTTAAAGTTAAATCTATCAGAGAGACTTCTGGGTAATATGTCAGACAAGAAGCTGCTTTCTTGTGATCCTTGAAGGAGTCACAGAAGAAGAAAAAGGGGAGGGGAGGGGAGGGGAGGGGAGGGGAGGGGAGGGGAGGGGAGGGGAGGGGAGGGGAGGGGAGGGGAGGGGAGGGGAGGGGAGGGGAGGGGAGGGGAGGGGAGGGGAGGGGAGGGGAGGGGAGGGGAGGGGAGGGGAGGGGAGGGGAGGGGAGGAATTTGCCTATTCCTTTAATCTCAGTACTTGGGATCCAGAGGCAGGCAGGCAGCTCACTGAGAGTTCCAGATCACCCTGGTATACAAAGCAAGCTCCAGGCTATCCAGGGCTACCTAGTGAGATCCTGTCCCAGGAAGAGGAAGAGAGGAGAGGGAGAAAGGGCATCATCACAAAGAGAGAACAAGACGGGTATCAGAAATTCACAAGGGCAGTGACAGTACCCTTGAAATGTTCAAAGAAAAATACGGCAACTTGCAGAAAAGGAACCAATCACGGGTCACTTCAGCTTCAGGGCTTCCAGATGGAGGAGTTGAAAGATTGAGATGCTCCCACAAACTCAACCAGGCAGCCTGCTTAGAGTCCTGCACTCTGGACAAGCACAAATCTTCACAAGCTTAAAAACCAATTTCAAGTCAACATAGCCGAGAGTTCAGACACTCATTCCCATCTTTAGAGGAAACCCTGCATGTGAAGCTGACTTACCAGAGGGGCCTGAGATGAGCGACAGGTAGGAGTCTGAGAGTGAATTTAACCTGCCTATTGCAGGGTGAGAGATAGGACTGGGAGGCTTTTGTGGGGAGAATCAGGAACACACATACAGACTGGGTAAGACCATTGCTTTTCTTTCCTTTTCTATTTCCTTTATTTATTTAACCCTTTTCTCCTTTCTTTCCAACTCCCCTGTCTACTTCCTTTGTGTTGTTCACTTACTATGCTCATATTTGTCCTAAGTAACTTTTAACTTTATAAAACATTAGGTTTTTCATAGTTTTGGTTTCTGGTCATTGGTTACATATTAATAGTCTTAAGTCACCTTTAAATATGCTGTGTGATCTTATTTTCCTGCTGTTGTAAAAGTCTGTTTTTTCCTCATCTCATGGGACCAGAGATTGAAGACTCAAGAGTACAATGCTTGGGGCTAAAGAAATAGTCCAGTCAGTAAAATTCCCTCCTTAGCAGTTTGGAACCCCATTGCCCACATAAAAACTAGGGTGCAATAACACATGTCTAACAGTGTTGGTGAGGCAAACACATGAGGATCCCTGGATTTGCTGGACAGCCAATCTAACTGAATTGTCAGCTTCTTCTCTGTAGCTGGATTTTGCTACTTTGTGGCTTCTTTTTCCTACCCTTTATCCCACTGGTTTCATCCCCAGTACTAGATTTGAGAGACAGAAGGATAAAAGAGAGAGTGAGATCCCTGAATTTAACTTTTCCCAACTGTTCTTCCCAGTTTCCATCCCAGCCCCTTTAAATGTTTCTCCCAACCATTCCTCCCTCAGTTCTCCAACAGCCTGCTTGAACAGTCTCTTCTTCCAGTTTTCCCAATACTAGCAGCTCCTAATATAACAACTGTTCTAGCCTATCTGTTCAGCTCAGCTTCTCTTGGCTCAACTGTCACCTAACAATATCTTCTGCACCAATTGCCTTCTCCTCTCATTCTACTTAATCTCTTCTCAGACTCTGCTGGTTTTTTATCCTCTCCAGTTCCCAAAAATTCAAGAGGCAGCCAACACGGAAGGTTATAAGGTCAAACAGTTGTAATGGCTAAGAACTCCTAAGAGGCCAGTTGACCTTTAAAGGGCCATGCACACAAGATGAATCACACTACATCCCATCGTCCTTGTTTATTTTAATTACTAATTGTACAGTGCTGAAGCTACAGTGGGCACTCCTATAGACATGCTAATGTTGTAATTTTCTAAATACTGTAAAATGAAACACATCCATCTGCCAAATTTCCTTTCTTTTGGTACCCTTAGAGTTACTTCCAACAGGAAATGGAGTTTGGTTATACAGAGAACAAGTAGGTCATTTTCTTATAATTTCCTTGGCTTCTTGACAGGTGATAGAAAAATGTTTTCTTTACTCCTTTATTGTTAACATGGCAATTTTTATGAAATTTTGTAGCTTCTAACACATTTTCTATTAATAATTGATAAAGTTCTTCATTTTCTTGTGCTGATGGACCTGGCAAGCCTAAATGAGATAGAATATGAGTGATATATTATGGATAGTTTCTATTTCTTTTTTTAAATTAATTTTTATTGGATATTTTATTTACATTTCAAATGTTATCCCCTTTTTCCATTTCCCCACAACCCAGAAACCCCCATTTCATCTTCCCTTCTCCTGTTTCTATGAGGACGTACCCCCACTTACCCACCCACTCCCACCAGTCAGCCCTTGAATTCCCCCACTTGGGGGAATTCAGCCTTCAATGAACCAAGGACTTCCTCTCCCACCTATGCCCAACAAGGCTATCTTCCCTACATATACAGCTGAAACCATGGATCCCTCCCTATGTGCTCTCAGGCTGTCAGGGGCAGCCCTGCTTATACACTGAAGGCCTGGAATCAGCCATAGGCCTAGAAACAGAAATAGGCCTGACATACATGCCTGCTAACATAAAGTCTTGGGTCTCTGTGGAAAAACACTGAAATAGATGGCTATAAGCTATTGTAAACAAGCAGCTTTGGTGGAAAGTTGCCAAGCCTGAGTCATCATAGACCTTGTAGATAGGCAGCCTTGGTGGATAGTACCAACTTAGATAAGGACAAGTGAATCATAGGCAGAGTCATAGTGATCTGTCCCCTGAAACTTCACCCAGCTGATACCCTGTTCTGGAAGATATCTGTACTCCCCCTGAACACCTACGCTCCTGTGTCATCCCCTTCCCCACATCCTGCCTTTTTGTATATATAACCCTTGTGTGAAAAAGTAAAATTAATGATTTGATCAGCCTATAGACAAGCCATGTTTCTTTGCGTTCACCTGTTCCCCATCTTCTTTTTTAGGTGATCTCCCTGGACCCCTGTTTAATGCCCTGCTGGACAGGACATTCTGGCACCCAATGTTGTGGGGCTTGAAGACAAGACATTCTGCCCCCCAGTGTTCAGGGGCTCAAGGAGATCGCAAAAGGGAGGACACCGACTCTTCAGAGGGAGGTAGGCTTACCAGTTTTTCAGGAACATTGAAGGTGGCTGCCCAGAATGCATGAGGGCACTTCGAATCTCAGAGCACTTTTTAGAGTGACTCCCAGAGGCTTGGCTCTGGAATTTCTCAGGAGCACCCAAGAAGACGACTCCCGAGGTCCACCTGAGAGCAGCCTCAATTCAGAAGAATACCACAGTCCATCCAACTGTGGGACAATCCTGGGGAGGATCAGAGTGTCAAGGCCCTGAGGTAGAGGGCCCTGAGACAGGTATTTTTTAAGCAGTCACTATTCATAACGGACTCAAGGAGTGAGTCAACTCAGGATGCAAGGAATTAGTGTTAAAGACAAAGCATGGGATAATCATTTTCTAAGCAGTCACTCTTCATAACACAGCTCCAGGAGCCTATCTTCAAAACACGGGGAACTAGGGTTAAGATAAAATGATCTTTAAAAATTCTTTGCTTTCATTAGTATTGTTTTCCCAAGAGGGGACTATTGATAAAAAAAAAAAAAAAAAAAAAAAAAAAAAAAAAAAAAAAAAAAAAAAAAAGTTATACCTCCTAAGGAGGAGATAAGAAGTTAAACCTTGAAAATGAGAGAGAGAAAAAGCAAAAGCAAGTTGCCTGCTCTCTGGCATGTTAACCTTGTTATTTTTGCAACTTCAAGAGACAATCAGAAATAGAAACTGGCTCCCGTGAAGACACCATATCCTAACCCATTCTAGAGGAACCAGTGTAATTAACACCTGCTGTTTAATAGCAGGAGATAAAGTAATTGGCTTAACCAGGCTAATTTTACTAGTGAGCCCCTCACTAACCAGAAAGAGACACAGAGGTTTGTTAATTTTTTTGTGAGCCAGAGAAAAAGAAAAAAATCCCTGCATGTAGAAAAAAAAATTTTACTTTCAGGTTGGGCCTAACCACTTGTCTCATCAGCTCCACACGTGTTTATGCATACTTACATACATAGACATATACCTACACATGTATGTATAGACAAACAGACCTATAGATATATACATTTGGTAGAGGAGGCCAAGTTCCACACACATACATTTGGATGGATGGATGGATGGATGGATGGATGGATGGATGGGGCAGAGCCATGCCCCACCCCACCCCCAATCCACCCACTTTATTTTTTTCCTCTAGCCTTCTTATAACTTCTTAGACAAAAGTTCTTTTAATTACCTCATAGATAAAATGTTACAAAGAAAGATGTCAATATTAAGTTCAAAGCAGTGTTTTATTCTATAAGCTCATTATAAGTTCAAAGCAACAATTTCACATGACATCCATTTATCATAGTGCACTCCTACGGCTTCATCCTTGGATCTGACCTAGAATGAATGTTTTTCCTTAATCACAAATTTGTCCAAAGCCTATTTCTCTTCTTTTTTTTTTTTTTTTTTGCCTATTTCTCTTCTTAGTGTAATAGTGAAAGCTCATTGTATTCCTTATTGTGCAGCCTTTACTCACTATTCTATGAGGAGTGGGGCATTCTATTCTTGATTCTAACTTTAGTATATCTTTCTGGCAAAACAACTAAAACCATCTCTTAAAACTTTCTTCCTAGAATTATTTGAATTAAATCAGGAATTCTATAAAATCATTATCAGGAACTATGAAATCACCAATTTGTCTATACAGCATAACTATATGATGGTACCTCTGTGTTGATCTTCAGAAAATCTGCCCAATAGAATGGACTAATACCCAGGAATCATTAGACTATGTAATAATGACAGTAAAAAAGCATATTGCCTACAAGAAGCAATCCTGAAATGAAGTCCCTTGGGACCTTGCCTCTCAGAGCTCACCAATTGTAGGCCATGCAAAATCAATGGGCCACCTCTAGAAAGGCAACTGCTAGCCTTTGTCTCTCCTATAAGACTCCTGACAAGATTTCACCAGAGCAATCTCAAAGACCTGAAAAAGAATAAATTCATACACTTTAATCCTTGAAAGCAAGCAACTGCCAAACAAGATTGCTATACCCATCAAAAGTATCTTTCAAACTCAAGAACAAATGAAGATATTTTTGGACAAGCACAAACTAAGTCAACTCATGATGACAAACAAACTAATGTTACAGAATATGCTTAAAGGAATAGTACACACAATGGAAGAAAGAATAATCACAGCCCTGAGACACAGGAAAGAATAAAATTCCTCACAAGAGTAGCTGCATATGGGAGAGCTAGGAAGGAATCAATCATGCCAAACACAGTTCACCAGCAAACCTAGATTCAACTATGTATTATATCCAGGAAATGCACCCCACTATAAAAGATACTTACAGACTGAGTGTTGAAGGAGATATTTTAAATGGAGGAATTATCGCCACCACTTGGCTCAGACTGCCAGCTCAGACTGCTAACTCAGGCGGCCAGAGACACCATCCCTGCCATGCACAAGATGCCAGCGTGGGAGATGGCTCTGCCAATCTTCCACGCTGTCTCCACAAGACTAGACTGCACCCAGACCATTCTGCCATCCACTCAGTACCCAGAAGAAATGAGACTCTAATGCTTAGATTATCCAAAGCCTTTATAAGTTTGATAATGCTCAATAAACAAGATGCCCACACAATTGGAAGTGTTAACCAATTAACTAACCTAGATATAAGTTGTTACCCAGGACTGCTCTCAGTACATGTGTGGCCATCAATGGCTCCTCCATCTCTCTCTCCCCCTGCTCCTCTTCCTTCTTCTTCTCTTCCTCTCCTTATTCCTCCTCTTCCTCTCCTTACTCCTCCCACCTTAGCTCCTCCCAACTTGTGGGGAGAATATGCCACTACAACTGAGGGTCAAAGGATAGGATTAAAACAATCAAGCAATAGAAGCCAAAAGACAAACTGGTGTCGGTATTAATCTAATAAACAAGTATTAGTCATAGGGGATAAAGAATGCTACTATATACTTAGGGAAATAATGCATCAGTAAAAAACATGATGCACCAAACTTTTGGGCTCAAATTTCATTAAAAAAAAAAAAAAAGCTTTAGAGGCCATAAAATGCCATATAGGTCCTGTCAATTCCCATTCTCATCTTTAGATAGATCATCAACACTAAAAAATTACCAAGAAACTTACAGTTAATCTATCTCATAGATCAAATAGACCTAGCAGATACCTGTATAATTTTCCATCCTATGGAAATTAAGTATTTATTCTTCATAGTAGCCCTTGGAACCTCATATAAAACAAAAGCACATGCTAGCTTACAAGTAAATACTTGTGAAATAAAAACTAACCAAAAAATTTTGGAAATTTTCAGATCACACTAGAATAAAATTTTTTTTAAATAGCAGGATAAAATGCAAAACTCCATAAATACTTGGAAAGTGAACAATATGTATGAGACTGTCCACTGTTGCATGAAACAAATAAGGAGAATTTTTTTAATTTATAAAATTACATTAAAATGAAATAACCTGCCAGAATGTTTTGAACACAACTAAAAATACTCTAAGAGGAAAGACTGTACCTATGAGTGCTCACATTAAAAAATCAAAAGCACCTCAAATAAATAACCTAATTATTTACATCAAAATCTGCAAACACATAAACATGTGAAACTGAAAAGTAATATGAAGTAGAAAATAATAAAGATCATGTCAGAAATTAATAATGTGGTGACTTTTTAAAATACATAAATTCTGGAGAGGTGGCTCAGAGGTTAAGAGCTGCTCTCGTAGTAGGCTGTAGTTTGGTTCCCAGCACAGTGATGGGTGGCTCACAATCATTTTTAACTCTGGTTCCAGGAGACCCAATGACCTCTGACTTCTGTTGGCACCTGCATGGTACACATAAATCCACATAGGCCACATATATGCATATAATAAATAAGTGGGCAATATCCACATATCTATCAATGTTACATATGCAGATACGTAGAAGGAAATTTATCAAACTGAGTACATAATTATGTAAGCTAAGAAATCCCATAACATAGCTCTAGAGAGCCAATCCCTAAGTTCTCTAAGTCCCAAGAGAATCAAGACACCTTGATGAAAGAGTAGACAACAGCCTTGAAAGAAAACTAGTACAATTGACTACAGGAGAAAACCAGAAGAACTCAGTGAAGTGAAAAGGCATCCATTGTTTTGTTGTTGTTGTTGTTGTTGTTTTGCTTTGTTTTGTTTTGTTTTGGGAGGTTGTCTCTTTTAAATTATTATTTATTTTATTACATCCCAAATGTTGCCCTCCCCCAGGTCCCCCCTCACAGAGTTCCTCTCCCTACTCTACCTCCTTCCCTCTTGAAACAAGGTCTCACTTTATAGCCTTGGTTGGCCTGGAACTTGCTATGTAGATCAGGCTTGACCTCAAATTCACAGAGTCTCTGCCTCCTAAGTACTAGTATAAAAATCATGAAGCATCATAATGCCTAGCAGGAATTTATACTATGTGTGAAAATTGTGGTAACTTAAAAGATTTGACAAGTCAAATAATGAAAAACATAAAAAAAACTAATTGTAAGAAAACAAGGGAGATATAAGTCTATAATTCCAGCACTTAGTATGGGTTATACAAGATCCTGTCTCAAAAAAAAAAAAAAAAAAAAAAAAAAAAGAACAAAAAGCAAGCATGATAGTACATAATCTGGATCTGTGATGAATATATCTTACATTAAAACAAATACTAGGGCTGGAGAGATGGCTTATTTAGTAGAGTGTCTGCTACACAAGCTAGAACAGGGATAAATTTGGATCCCCAGCACCCACATAAAGCCACTTGCGATAGTCACCCTAGCACCAGAAGGGCAGAGACAGGCAGAACTTCAGAGACAACTGGCCAGCCAGCCTAGGCAACTGGCGAACACCAGGTTCCTTGAGAGATGAATGAACAGTTAAGAGTACTTGCTGCTCTCACAGAAGACCTGCGTTCACTTCCTAGAACTCAAATTGGATGTCCTACAATGACCTATAACCCAGCTCCATCTCCAGAGGATTCAGCGACCTCCTCTGGTCATCATGGGTACTTGCTCACGTATACACACAGATAAATAAAATCTTTGAAAACTAAAAATAGTTCTACCATATGATCCACCTATACTTTCTTTTTTTGTTGTTGTTATTAGTTTTGGTGTTGGGGATTGAACTTACAGACTCAACGCTATATCTACAGCCTCAGCTAGCTCAATTACGAATATATACTCAAATTGAATATATTTGAGTGAAATTAATGTACCAAAGTGGCACCAGCACATAGACAGTTTTATAGCACCACTCACAATAACTAAGCTATGTAGTTAGACTAAGTGACTATCAATGGATGAATGAATAAATAGTATGTGTCATACGAACACATGGGCTATTATTTGTCCATTTTTTAAAGAAGTGAAATTGTGTCCTTCACAGAAAAATAAATGGTACTAGAGGACATTGTGTTAAGTGACATAACACAGAGAAGAAAAACCCAAGTATTGCATGTTCTCTGTCACATGAAGAAGCTAAAAGGGAAAAAAAGTAATGTGACTATAAATGTAACTACAGGTAGGAAGGGTGAGGGGAGATAAAGAAGACTGAATTTGATCAGTGGGTTATCATCCTGAGCTCCCAAATGGCTAATAATCTATCATTGTATCAGTCAAGTGGCCCTTGCTTACAAAGATTAAAGCCTAGCTGTTGATTGCCCCATGTTCTCAGCTCTCAATTACCAAAGTATCACAGGCTGTCAGCCATAAGAGGAGGAATTCCAGGCTGCCTCTACTTGGCCCTAGTGCCATGTCAGTGCTCCAGATGATTTTGGGATCCTTCTAGTTTTATTATGATGATAAAACATAACGTCCAATGCTATAAACCAATGCAACCATGCCCAACTGAGGAAGGAGAAGGGGTAGCACCCTCCTTCCCAGAAAATTCATGTGCACCCATCATTGAGTTTACATGTTCTCCAACTTGGTACTCTGAGAAGTTTTGGCAGCAGGCAGAAGAATCTATCAAATAGCTAGTTAACAGAGGGAAGATGTTCAGGGTCTAAAGGCAACTTCTCCCCAAGCAGATCTAGGATTTGGATTCTTAAAGCTGGCTTCTGGTGGTGGGAAGAAGGGTAATGCATGCTGTCATCTGTGCACCACCATGCTTTATTCATCTACACCATGTTTTATTTTGTCTTTTGGGGGTATGGTAGGGATTGAACCCAGGGCTTCACACTTGCTAGGCAAGTGCTCCACCACTAAGGTAAATCCAAACACACACACACACACACA
Organism: Arvicanthis niloticus; assembly: GCF_011762505.2. Lineage (NCBI taxonomy): Eukaryota > Metazoa > Chordata > Mammalia > Rodentia > Muridae > Arvicanthis > Arvicanthis niloticus. The sequence continues at coordinate 117,356,964 of NC_047658.1, read as the reverse complement.
CACACACACACACACACACACACACACAGCATTTGTTTTTAAACTGTCCCCATGGAGTTGTTTCTACTCCCATAAGGCCCAGCCCAGCCACCCAGCCATGCTATGATCCCACCAGAAGCATAAATATCTAGCATGTCCATAGGTACCCAGTGTTCACTCTGCCATGGCAACAAGTCATATTCATTGGCCAGCTCACGAATGGCCAAATTACCCGTTTCACTCATTCTAAAAGCCATTGTCCCAGATTTCTATAAATTTGTGGGAAGGGTGTTTGCTTGTTTATTCATTTTGTTTGAGGGTTCTAAACTGTTCTTTAACCAGCAAACATTCATTATGATCTTGAGAGATGAACACAGTGCTCAGCTTTGTGGTACCATCAATACAAGAATGCAACTCTTATCTCAAAGGAAAAAAGAGATAGGGGCCCAGGAACACAGATTTAGGCTACCCCAAATTCCATATTCCAACATGGAAACTGTTTTTTGACATTTTATAAAAACAGAAAGTCACAATCACACTTCTCAGATACACTAGTGGCTGATAAGCTTTTTCTCTCCCTCAGTGACACAGATATAAACCAGATTAGACCAGATTAAAAAATAGGCAGGTTTATTAGGAAGTAGCTCTTCAGTAGGTTCACTGATCTCACAGGTGAAGGTCAGTGAAGTTACAAATCCAGGCTAGGGAGTTGATGATGTGTGAGCTAGCAACTAGGATTGTGTCCATACCTGGTCAAAAACTGAGCCCCTGAGCAGGCAATCTTGGGTGAGTTGCCAGAAATGAAGAGAAGAGGAGTGATGACGTTAACCCAGATTTTCTCCAAACAGGGGTTCCAGCCTAGCAGTGGCTATGTCAGGTGGACAATTTTTAACAAAGCAGGAAATATCTACTATCAGTCTCAGGTACTACAATCTGATGACATTCTTAGGTTTGGGCTGTGGAAGCCAGGAGTCTGTTTGTATATTCCCAAAGTTCTTACCTAATAGTCATAGGGTGTAGGCTGGATACAGAGGTGGCAATGAGTAGATATCAAAGAAGCTAAAGACAGGCCAAAATGATCTTTAAGTTAGGCTCTGGACCTGCAACATTCCAACTTCTCCATAGTCATGGGAGTTCTAATAAGTCAATGAGCCTTTGAAAACCCATGGCTTCTTTATGGAAACTTTAGTCCACAGTACCAAGGGAACTGTTACAGCTCATTAGATGCTCAGGGTTCAGTGTATGACACAGACAAATTCAATAATAGCTACATCCTCCTGAAAGAATTTCCTTGAAGCAGCCTCTTCCTCAAAAACACCTATCATGCCTACGAATTTACTTTTGGGTACTGATTTTAATTATTCCTAGTCTGCTTGAAATCTCCCTAGCCTACCACAGACGGGCTGAATCAAGCAGCTCAGTGTTTAAGGAATAAACGGAACTCATTCATCATTCATCAAGCATTTGAATAAAAGGAGGGAAGCTGAAAGAGCTCACATTCTTCTGCTTCCCTCTAGCTTACTCTGGCTTCTATGAGAAAAACTGTGCCAGCCTCAGATTAAATGTGTTTACAAAGACCTGCTGAATAGAAAATGCTAGGGGTGGGACCTAGCAAGCTGCATGCTGCCTCCAGGTAACCCTCCTGGCACTATCTGAAGCCACAGGCTTGAGCTACAACTCTACTGAATAGGCCCCTCCTCTTTTTGCTGTGAGGAGAAATCAGGGTCGGGACCTGGCATCCTTCCAGAGAAACCTACTCACAGCCGTGATAAATCAAAGTTTTATAAGACCAAAATATCTCTAAAATAAAACGGGTTGATTATACTGGTACAAACGCTAACCCAAAATGAAAGGACTGATCCTGGGACCAGTTCCATAAGCCAGCAATTGCTTGGTGAGATGTTGGACCAAGAACACTAAGGCTGTGTTCTCCAGCAGCAGCCTCTTTCTCCCTCTGTATTCATGCTGCTGTCCAAGAAACGGCAAGCACCTCCCCAAGAATCTGCCTTTCTGTCCACAATTCTTGCTACCATCCCAAAGGATGTTTATGGAGAGCCTATGAAGGGCTACACATGGCACATCCATCATGAGAAACAAATTAACCCAAGGGCCAAACCTCTGCCCCATCGTCTCCTGTCACACAGACATCTGAGACAACTGACTGCAGGCATGTACTATGAGCTACTTGTAAAACTTTTGAGAGAAGGAAGTATAAATGTGTTAACAAAATTTACTAGGAACGAATTTAAGACCAGAAGGAAAGCTTTATTTTAATTTTAAAAAAGAAAAAGATACAATCTTTGGTACAAAAGTGCCCTTGGAAGGAACAAAGAGATGGGTTTGTAGTCGTTACTTTTTTGTTGCTGTGATAAAACATCATGTCCAGAAGCAACTTAGAGACAAATGTGTTTAAATTGGCTTGTGGTTCTGTAGAGTCCATAATCGTTCATAAAGAAAGCAAACTGGCAGTGAGTAAAGATATAAACTCTTGAAGCTCACCCCCAGTGATGCACTTGCTCCAACAAGGCTCCAGTCCCAAAAGCTCCCTAGCCTCCCCAAACAGCATGGCCAACTTGGAAACGAGTGTACAAATATGAGAGCCTATGGGGATCATTCCTCACTGTCGATACCCCAGCAAAAGGCAGAAAAAAGAAAGAGAGATTAGACTACTAAAGGAAAGTTCCATTCAGATTCCCATCCTGGTCTCCTATGAAAAAGAAGATTAAAATAAAAACTCCATCTTCGTTAGTTGTTATTTAAATTTGCATATTACAGCTGAAATCTGCATGGTAAACTGAGACTTTTGAAGCTGTTCATCTGGCAGTTGAAATAAGAACAAGATCAGACATGGGTCACAAAGTTCAGTTGGTTCTTCTGAGAACAGAGAATACCTAGTCAGCAAATGGCTTGGAGATGAGATGCCGTTTTAAACTTAAGCCCTCAGTTCTTTACCATAAGCCATGGACACACAAACCATGCCTTCAAACTCAGGCATCCCTCTTGTTTGGCAATAACAATTAGTTTGAGAGATGACTGGCTGCCCAGGCATTCACTGGTTTTAACACCAAGAAAGAAAGTAGCCCTGATCATCCAGGTTGGTAACTGAGAGCACAATAAACAACATAATCATTTTCCTCCACTGGATGCTTCTACATCCTTATCTGTGTCTTTTAACAATGTTCTTAGAATGTATCACTCTGCCTGTTATTTCTTCAACATTTTTTTATTCTTTGTCTACAAACAGCATACTTTGGTCAAGTCTTTGGACTTCACTCTTTTGGGAAGATCCTCATTTACACTGTAAATTGAACAAAATTTCATCAGCAATTTTTTTCCAATAATTTTTTCACTTTACATCCTAACCACAGCTCCCTCACCCCTCTCTTCCTAGTCACACCCTTACAAATCCCTCTTCCTATTGCCCCAGTTCCCTTCTTCTCAGAGAATGGGAGCCCCCCTTGGGTACCACCCCCAACCCTGGGAGATCTAATCATAGCAAAACTAGGCACATCCTCTCCCACTGAGGACCAGGCAGTTCAGGTAGGAGGAAGGAGATCCAATGGCAGGGAGTAAAGACAGAGGCAGCCCCTGTTCCACTAGTTAGGGAACCCAAAGGAAGACCAAGATGAGCATTTGCCACAAATGTGTAGGGGGTCTAGGTCCAGCTACTGCATGATCCCTGGTTGGTGGTTCAAGCTCTGTGAGCCCCCTGGTCCCAGGTTAGTTAACTCTATGAGTCTACATAGTGAAATCTGGGGTAGCCAGGGGTGTTACACAAAGAAACGCTGTCTTGCAAAAAATTCCAAACAAACAAAACCAATAGTAATGTATTATCTCATTGTTTTAAAGATGAGAAGTTTAAATCAAAGTGTCACTGGTGCCATTCTCTGTCTCTGTCTCTGTCTCTGTCTCTGTCTCTCTCTCTCTCTCTCTCTCTCTCTCTCTCTCTCTCTTTCTCTCAACTCTACGGAGGGACCTGTGCTTGCTTCTCCTTAGTTTGTAGTGGCTACTGATAATTCTTGGCTTTTATGGTTTGAAGATACATCTTTGTAGGACCGTGAAAGGCAACCTGGTTCCTGGTTGAACAAAGGTTAGAAACCCTGGTGACCCTAAAGGGACAGGTGTTTTGCCACACTCCTAGACACCAGGCTCCCGGCACGAGGCCACAGTCCTCCACAGATTTGTGCCCATCAGTCACAAAAGAACAACACTCTAAGCCCTTCCACAAGTAGAAGACCTGTGGTCACGTAGCCTCAAGACAGATCTCTGTCCCATCCAGCAGGACATTGAACAGGGTCCAGGGAGATCACCTGAAAAAGAGAATGGGGAACCAGGTGAACGCAAAGAAGGAGCAGCTTGTCTATAATCTGATCAAACCACTGAGTTTTACTTTTTCACACAGGGGTTATAAACACATAAAGGCAGGTTGTGGGGAAGGGGATGACGCAGGAGCGTAGGTCTTCTCAGGGAGAGTACAGATATCTTCCAGAACAGGGTATTGGCTAGGTGAAGGTTAGGGAACAGGTCACTTATGATTCTGCCTATGATTCACTTGTCCTTATCTAAGTTGGTACTATCCACCAAGGCTACCTATCCACAAGGTATCCAGGCTGGTAAATTTCCACCAAGGCTACTTGTTTACAAGATCTTATAGCCATCTATTCAGTGTTTTCCCACAGAGACCAGGACTTTGTGTTAGCAGGCTGACTTAGGCCTATGGCTGATTTTAGCCCTTCAGTGTATAAGCAGGGCTGCCCCTGACATCTCCTCCCTACTCCAAGTATAGAAGGACTGTGGCGATTCCAATCTTGCAAAGGCAGGGATAGAGGCCTGATAGCCAGTAATTAAGGGGGACTTTGTAATGGCTCTGGTCCTCCTGTCGTTGTCCAATGAGGCATGAGGGCCATACCCATCCCAATGTCTTTTTCCTGGAGAGAGGATACTTTTGACATCAACCCCTATGCAGTCAGGCTGGTCCCTCAGGGAACCCAGAAAGATATTTTTAATTTTTATTTATATTCCCTTGTAGTGCTTAGCCTCACAGCTTAAGCAAGAATTTATATTGCCAGTCAGAGGGGGTTCTGGGTGGCCCCTCTCTGCTTGGTCTAGGGGCAGAAGTCCACTCTTTTAGGTTGAGTGGAGATGGGGTTTAGGAACACCTTGGGTAGAGTAACAACCTTGTCTTGAGTCTTGTGGTCCTCTATAGCTAACTTATGATAATGTATTTGAATAGGTTTTGCTGCCAAATTATCTATCTGTTGTTTCACAAAGTTAGTCAGCCTATTTAAGGTTTAGGGACCAAAAGAAATAAGCAAAAATAACCCAATTAATGGTCCCAAAATGGAAGGAAGTAGGGTTGACAACCATGAAGAGGTTGAAAACCAATTCTTGTACCAGCTCTCCTCTCTCTCTCTCTCTCTCTCTCTCTCTCTCTCTCTCTCTCTCTCTCTCTCTCTCTGTCTTTTCTCAAGGCCTTCTCTGACCTTTTTTATGCTCTCTTTAACCATCCCTGTCTTGTCTATGTAAAAGCAACATTCTTTTTTAAGGGCTGTACACAGTCTAGAGCTGTACACAGTCTTTTCTGTTGTAAAAGAGTAAATCAAGTCCAATCAAGTCCTTTGTATTTTTGGAGGATCACTTCAGACAGAGAAATGAGGGATTTCTTCAGATTAGTGATGTCAATCTCTAGCCGTTTGATGTCCTTGTCAATGGCCCATCGAAGGTCTGAGTAATGTAAGAGAGCATTAAGGATAGGAGGTATCATAATAGAAGGCTTTAGGACCCTGTAGAGTGCTAGTCTAGATGTCTTGAAAATAGATGCAGAAAATGAAAGGCTAAATAACTTAACTGAAATTGACTCAATACCTATTATTGTAGGGGTTTGGGCACTGCCACACAAAGACTCAGACACCAATCTTAGCTAAACAGGGCTAGTTTATTGAACACATACCCCCAAGAATGACCAATCAGGGCCATAGCTCAGACTTGGGAGCTGAAAGCTGTGACCATTAATGTTTTTCAGAGTCAGTTTATGTGGTGGTCTGAATATGGTTATGGTTGGCTCAGGAAGTGGCACTATTAGGAGGTATGACCTTGTTGGAGTAGGTGTGGCCTTGTTAGAGGAAGTATGTCACTGTGGGCATGGGCTTTATAGCTTCCTGGAAACTAGTCTTCTCCTAGTGCCCTTCAGATAAAGATATAGAACTTTCAGCCCTCTTGCAACATGCCTGCCCGGACACTGCCATGTTCCTGCCTTCATGATAATGGACTGAACCTCTGAACCTGTAAGCCAGCCCCAATTAAAATGTTTTCTTTATAAGAGTTGCCTTGTTGTCTTACCTGCATATTTTTCATATAATCAAATGATATGCAGAATTTAAATTTATTTTTAGTTCCTAAAGTTAAGGTAGCTTCAATATTATTTCACATTCCTTTTTCTTTCTAAATAACCAGATTTGCTTTACAAAGACTTAGGGGCGTAATTAAGTTAGTATCTTTCACTTAGGGTAAAGAGAACAAGAAAATATTATTTAAGAGTTAGGAGCACTTTGTCTAGTTTTGTTAGTTATGTATGGTCTTAATAATCAGTCTCTTGGCTTAAATGTTCACTGGTTTTACTTTGACACAGTTGAACAGCACTGGGGTTCAGTTCCTGATGCTTGTGTTGGCAATATATATTAACCATATTTTACGAGTATCATTCTGGCTTTTTATGGAAAAGAAAAATCAAGCAGTATATTCCTTTTGAAGGTTTTTAATACGTAAATATATATATATAAATATAATATATGATGGATTTTTTTCTAATTTTTTATATTTCCTTACAATTTGGTGACTATTAATCTAACTCTAGACTTTTTGGCATATACTAAGTAGCTAGACTGGGCTTTCAAGAATACGCATGGACATTTCAGTTTTTATTAGCTGAATGAGGACATTTTGAATTCTCTTAAAAGTCACCTGATTATTAAATAACAATGTTTATTTTTAAAACTAACAATTTATTTGTTGTGTCTTACTACACATTACACAGTCCTAAAGGTGCGGCTCTGATGTCTGTGAGCTGTGGGCCAAGTATTCTGTTTTCAGTTCTATAGCACAGAACACTGATTAGAAATGTAAAGAGATACCCACATCAATGTTCTGTTTTTGTTTTTCCAACTGATTCAGGTGTCCATTGAGTGACGTATATCTTAATGTTGGGAGTGGCTTGTCAGAACCAGTTTATCTGGCTTCTGTTTTGTCCATAGCTTAGATTTGTTCCTTTGTCAAAACTGTCTCTTCCCCCCCCCAAAATGGTGTGACACTCATGCATAAACTGTTAAAATGAGCATCTTTGTATTTGTATTGTTTTCAACATTGCCAAGGTGCTATGGGAAATTAAAATTACAAAATTAGAAAAAAAAATAAATTATTGAAAAACAGAAAAAAAAGAGTTGCCTTGGTCATGGTATCTGTTCACTGCAGTAAAACCCTAACTAAGACAGTTTATACAGGCAGAAATTTATAATGAGCTCATAAGTGAGTGCAGGGAGAACTATGGGGTAGTTGGCCTTTTTCCAAGTTTTTTTAGTAGTTTAGACATAACAGTTTAAGCTGCCCTCATCTTGCTTGGCTCTGGGTGAAGGCTATGGTTGGGGAATTTCCAAGAAGAAAAAGAAGAAGATGAGGAAGAGAAGGAGGAGGAGACCTCAGAACATATGATCAACTTGACCTTGCTCTGAGCCAAACTATTTTTCTATGTCTATGGTCAAGCTGCTTTTGTGTCAGCAATATGGGTTGGCTGACAGGCACAAAACAAAAGAGTTAAAGCTAAGCCAGCAGGCTTCATCAATTATGATTATTATCATTTTGGTATTTTATACTTTATTCTTAATAGTCATAATGACTTTCTGTACCCATTCAAAGAAAGAATGGATTGAGAAGATATAAGGCTTAGAAGGAAAATTACAGACTTATAAGTGAGAATAAGAAAAATACTCAGACACAGATGGAGAAACTTAGACAAGCCTTAGAAAGACCTAAGAAATATACTCAGACACAGACAGAGGAATTTAGACAAGAGTCTACCATGCCACTGAATAATGAAACTGAAAAGGGTCAGTCCAAGACTGTTAGAAAAACAACCTTAGTTTATCTGGGAGATGATAGGTACCTCTAAGGTTATAATAAAATTAAATGTAATTCTATATACATATTAGATTTGTAGAGATTAAAGGAAGCAGCCCTTTCCTATGGTATTCATTTATGCTATGAGAAGCAAATATTAAATTAATGGGCAACTCAGAACAGAACTATCCCCCAAGACTGGAAAGATTTGACAACAGCAGTATTGGAAGCAGGTCCTTAGTTATAATAGTGAATGTGGTGAAAAGAGAAAGCTAGGGCCATGGAGCAACAAAATCAGGCCTATGGTATTGATATTTCCCAGGATAATTTGATAAGTAAAGGGCAATATGCTGAGCTACAAAGTCAGCTTGAATTTGATGATCATATCTTGGTGTCTTAGTTAGGGTTTTACTGCTATGAACCATTGCAAGTCTTATAAGAACAACATTTAATTGGGGCTGGCTTACAGGTTCAGAGGTTCAGTCCATCATCATCAACGCAGGAGCATGGCAGCATCTAGGCAGACATGGTGAAGAGCTGAGAGTTCTACATCTTCATCTGAAGTCTGCTAGCAGAATACTTCCTTCCAGGCAATTAAGATGAGGGTCTTATTGCAGCCACAGTGACACACCTACTCCAACAGGGCCACACCTTCTAACTGTGTCACTCCCTTGGCTGAGCATATACAAACCATCACACTTGGTATTATGTTGTTTAACAACTTTAAATGCTTTGGATAAAGTTGAAGAATCAGAAAAGAGATATGAGTCATTTACTAAAGTTATACAAGGCTCAAAAAAAGCCTTCAATGATTTTTTGTAAAGATTGATTTCAGCAGTAAATAGAATAATATCAGAATCAGAAGTTAGAAAAATAGTGACTGGAACTTTGGCTTTTGAAAATGCTAATTCAGAATGGAAAAGAGTGATTAGATCTTTAAAGGAAAGAGCAGCACCAATATAGGAATGGGTTAGAAATACAGCTGGATCTCAAGTTTATAGTGCTAATCTGATAAGAGAAGTAATTTCTAAAAGTCTTAAGAAAAATAAAAATTGCAGATGTTTCATTGTCGTAAGCAGAGTCATTTGAAAAGGAATTGTAGGCAAAGCATTCCTAGAAACAATGTTTTTGGGGTTTGGGTTTTTAGTTTTTGTTTTTTTTTTTTTTTTGTTTTTTTTTTTTCCGTTTTTTTTTATAAATAACCCAAAAAGAAGACCTCAGCCTTCAGGAGTATGTAGAAGGTGTGGCAAAGCCAGCACTGGACAAATAAATGCAGATCAACATGGGTAACCCTTTCCCATCAGAACATGCCCAGAGAGTCTCTCTCTGACCCTGATATCAAATTCAATTTAATCATTCCCTCTCAGCATCAGAGAAACTCAGCCACAGGGCAATTAAAAGATTTAATGCCTGTTGTTTAAAACAACACTGCTCTGGGTATAATCAAGGTCGGAATACCTTCAATGGATAAAACAAAAAATTTAGGAAAGACCAGAAAACAAGAATTTTGGCAAACTGCTATAAATGATCAGAGACCTAAGCTGAAAGTACAAACAAATGGCATTGAAATTGAAGATTTAGTAGACATGGGAGCAGATGTATCAATAATTTCACCAAAATTGTGACATCCAGATTGGCTTCTTCAGGAGGTAAATATTGGAACTTTATTTCAGGTGAAACAAAGATGGGTCTCGTGTATAGGACCAGAAGGATAAATGGATAAATTAAAGCCGTATGTGGCTACTTTAGCTATGAATTTATGAAAGTGTGATTTGTTGAAGCAATGGAAAACACAGATTAACATTCCTTCAAACTCAGAAATCAAGCATAAAATAAAGAATATTTCTGAGAGAATATTTTAAAATATCAAGAATAGTCACAGTCTGTCCAGGTTGTCCATAAGCAGGACAGGAATATAAGAATTACAATGATTCAACTTTAAAAGCTGCTTGCAAAAGACAGGCTGAAATTCAAAGTGAAAGTCCTCTATGATCTAAAAATAAGTACATGTAAACCTTGAATATATATGAAGAAAAGTGGGAGAAACTAGTGTATTTATCCACTAAGGTATATTTAGTTTCAAATTTCCAAAAGAATTTATTTCAACTGAAAGACAATACTTTTTCTATTACCAGAAAGCATTTTGCCCTAGAAAAGATATAACCTGCCAAAAAGGGGGGAAAGTCCAGCACTATTCTCTCTCCTGCTCAGTCGTCGGCTGATCAACTCTTATGGACAAATCAGAGAATAAATGGGGAGCAATGCTTACGCAACCCTGAAGCAGAAGACACTTAGAATAAGCATTACAATGCCATGTCCGGATTGCAACTGGATATGGGGACAGAGAAATCAGCTTTTGAATAATACAGGGATAATCTTTACACAGTATGCAATAAACATTATGCCTACAAGCTTCAGCTACATAGTAAGTTTGAGACCAGACTGTAATGGATGAGACCATCTCAATTTCTTTTTAATTAGAGCAAATTCAAACTCCTCTCTATAGCAAAGCCACTCTTAAGGTCTCACATCCTGATGTAAAGTCCCTCAAAGAAAGAGAAAAAGGGTGAAAACATCACTAGCCAAAAGCGTAGCGCACAGTGGAAGGAGGCGGGCAGGCAACCAAGACTGGGTGACCTGATGCTCTAGCCAAAAGCGTAGCGCACAGTGGAAGGAGGCGGGCAGGCAACCAAGACTGGGTAACCTGATGCTCTGGTTTCCAGAATTAACGGCCAGGCCCTTCTCCAACATCTCCTTTGCATAAGATCTTTCTTCAAACAGAAATCTCTATTTATGCAGCAAATAAACACAATAAATGAAACCCCAGTGAGGACAAGACAAATCTACTCAGAGCTTGCTATTGCAAAGGAATCAACCAGTCACTGGTTTTGGTAGACTCAGAAGCAGGCAAATGAATAGGAAAGGTCTCTAGGGGGCACCAGGAAGGTTTGGCTGTGTCCTGTTTGGATGCCCTTGGCCTAGGGAAGCTAGAGATAGACTAACTAGGAAGGATGGTTAGAGGAAACAGATGCAGCTTTTTTTCTGGTTGGTGGTAAGATGGAAACAGGAAAAAATATTAGAAAAATTGGCACCTACCCACCGGGTCCTGACCATTTGAAGCCATCTTTATTGAAGTTTATTGAGGTCTACAGAACTAATGGTTGGAAAGTCTTACACAAAGTCAGCACTTGTCCTGGCATATATTTAGTCTCTCATCAACACATAAGCCTGGGTTGCCCCAGCTTGAAAAGAGAAGGTCTTGCAAAATGAAAGTCTATCTTTGACACCAATTCATCTAGCCAATAAACAGTACAAAGCAATTGATAATGAAAATAAAATATTGCTTCAGTAAATCTAAAATTAAAAAACAAAGATTATGAAAAAACAAACTCATAATTCAAATAAAATTGTTTTACATAATAAAGCAGGGTATCTTTCTCATGTGTCACTGCTACAGATACCTGTACAAGTCCGGTTGATCTGTTCTCCCTCTTTGACTATTAGAACAAAACTAGAATCTAGGGTCCGTTTCGTGAATACAAAGTGTTTGGTCTTCTACCCCTGCTGCCACAACTTTAGGGAATGCTGGAAGCAGGGAAAGAAGAAATGTCAACAAAAAGAGGGCAGTGAGAGATGAAAGGATTTAGAGCTGGAATCCCTGGACTTGGGGGGAGGGAGCGGGGGTTATTGGGGCAGGGAGGTGGGATTTTTGGGCTCTCGGAGCCTGTAACGAACAGAACCTGGCAAATTAGAGGCAGTTGTATCCTTTATTTTCTGCTCTTCCGAAAGATTAGGATGGGGAGCTTAAAGGGGATAGGTTTTAATGTAGAATTCTAACTAGCAAGACTTAATTAAGATCATGTGATAATTTCAAGACAAGGAGAAGGGTCCCTTCGTGCAGCTAGGGAGGTCGAAGAGTAGAAAGCGGTGTTACTCTAGATCTGGAGTCCTGGAGAGCTGGTGCGCATCACGAGGGACCCCAGCAGCGCCCCGGGGGCCCCCCACCCTCGCGCCCCGGGGCCCCCACCCTCGTGCGCAAGCGCGGACCGTTGCCTGCGGAGCGGTTGCGGGCGAAGCGGTTTGCTGCCTAGTGGCTTGGCCAGTTTGACATCATGGCGACCGCCCGAGACGGAGCTTCTCCGTGCGCCCGCGGCTCCGTGGCGCCGCCACCAGTCCGAGGTATGGGAAAGGAAACAAGAACAAAAATGTAGGATTTACCAAAGACGAGGAGCTCGGGTCCGAAGGACGTGAGGAAGTCCAGTCCTTTGGGTACCCCAGACCCTCGGTGGAGGGAACAGGGAGCACGGACCCCGGGAAACTGAGGCACGGAGGGACTCCTTGGAGGAGGGCTGGAGCTCTGATGCACGCGTCCTCTGTACCGGCGACACAACACAAAATAGAGGCTGCTGTTCTCCAGGGAAACTGAGACTGAGGGGTAGCACTGTGGCACAAGCGCGGGCTCGGAGTCTTGACACCCCGCATTCTGAGCCACAGATGCCCCAGACCCTGCCCCGGGGAGCGGAGTGGGAGAGCATGGGGAGGAATGCTGGGGGGCGTGGGTCGCTTTGGGCTTTTCCGACAAAATTCTCACGGAGCAGGGAGGGGGAAAAAACCAAAACCACTTTGACACTGCTGCTCACTTGGGTCGGTTGTCTTGGACCAGTTCGAAATGACACTTGCCTCTTCCTGATGCCTAGCCTCCATCGATGTGAGTCTCGTGGTGGTAGTCCATGGTGGAGGAGCAAGCAACATCTCAGCCAACCGGAAAGAGCTGGTGCGTGAGGGCATCGCCAAAGCGGCAACCGAGGGCTACAGAATCCTCAAGGCGGGAGGGAGCGCAGTAGATGCTGTGGAAGGAGCCGTGACTGTCCTGGAAAACGACCCAGAGTTCAACGCAGGTAAAGTATTCTCTGCCTAGTAAATAATAGTAAATACATAGACGCGGAATCCGCTAGTCTGACCCGCCTTGTGGCCAAATAGTACTCTAGAGCAAGATGCAGTACTGAAGTTCCTCAGTTTGCACTAAGCTACTTGTTTTGAGAATTTTTTTTTAAGTCTGTTATTCACCTTTTATTTAGCGTGCCCCTCTAAGAATTCAATACCAAAAGCCAGGCATCTTGCTGGAGATCCCTCCATAGCCTCAAACACACAATCTTCAAGCCTAGGCCTCCCAAGTGCTGGCTTTTCAGGTGTAGACTTTTTGTATTTGTGGGTCTTGGGATAGACTTTACATACCATAAAATGTAGCCATCTCGATTTTAAGAACTGTGTATTCATTCCCTCCCTCTACCCTTGTGTGTGTTTTCTCTGCCTCCCCCAAATTAGGCTCAAAAATCTTGAAACAGATGCTGGAAGAATCCTTTATTATAATATCTGGTCCCTAATAAACAATAAAGTCCCTAATCATCTTTCTGACTAGTAAATTGACTCTGGATAGGTCTCTAGGAGGAGACTGACCATTTTACAGACGAAACCATAAGTGGAAACTTGGGATTTACAGCCCGTCTCATCTTCTGGAAAAGAAAAAGGGGCCCCCACAATCAAGCAATCCAAAAAATATCCCTGAATTTTGGGGATGGGAGAACCTCCAAATTGGTGAGTTTGGCCATATGCCAGTACCAGCTCCACAGCAAAAGTAGACCCTGCACCCAGCACCCTTCCAGACCCTTCCCTGTGTGTTTCTTTGTCTCACTGTTCAACTGCCTCCTTTATATACACACTAGTAATACATCTGAGTTCTATGAACTGCTCTAGAAAAGTAAGCCCTAGCAGGGGTTTTGAGAGACTGGCTTACAGTTGTCTGGCAGAAATTATAGAGAAGCTACTGTTTAAAAAATGGCATCTGGGGGGCTGGAGAGATGGCTCAGTGGTTAAGAGCTCTGACTGCTCTTTCAGAGGTCCTGAGTTCAAGTCCCAGCAACCACATGGTGGCTCACAACCATCTGTAATGGGATCTGATGCCCTCTTCTGGTGTGGCTGAAGATAGCTACAGTGTACTCAAATACATAAAAAATAAATAAGTCTTTTAGTCGGGCAATGATGGCACACACCTTTAAACACAGCACTTGGGAGGCAGAGGCAGTTGGACTTCTGAGTTTGAGGCCAGCCTGGTCTACAGAGTGAGTTCCAGGACAGCCAGGGCTACACAGAGAAACCCTGTCTCAAAAAACAAACAAACAAACACCACCACCACCACCCCCCCCAAAAAAAGGCATCTGAAGGAAGGAAGCAATTTTGTGAGACTAAACCCCTTAACCAGTGGGATTAGACTCTTCAGGTGGCTAGTGTCAGAAGGTCAGTGTCTGCCAGAACATGATGTGGGGAGGGGACTCACACATCACTGTCAGAAGGGAGGTGCTGAGAGAAACTCCAAAGCTCTTTCCCACTCCTTCCTTCAGAAGAAATGAGTTTATGTTTCCTAAAAGTCATATAAATGCAATCAGAGTGAATTATTTTGTGTGGCCATGTTCTAGAATAATAATCATCACAGTTAATGTGTCTACATGACCCAGGTAGCAATGGTCTAAGAAATTCAAAAGATTAACTCACTCTATAGTGCTGTAAAGTAAGCATAATCACTTTGCTTGTCTCTCAGAACACTGCAGATTAATTTACTGGGAAAACATTTGTTTCTTTTGTTTTAAAATAGAAAACCTAAGATCTTAAGATTAAAATACTTTTTAGAACTGTACCACCCACGTGCCATCTGTCTTGGGGAAAAAAATTTCAGGATATCTTAACCAATTAATTATCACATATTTACCCAGAGGATCTTAGCAGAGGCTGCTGAGATACTGGGATCCCTCAGCAGAAAACAGCAGATGGGAGAGACAGAGGCCAGGCAGATAATCTGTTATTACCACTTCAGCGGCTCAACCTCTGATCTTCTTTTCAGCGTTACTCATCTTCAGGCATGTGGAAGTAGGAAACTCACAGAGAGACAGCCTTGGGGAACTCTCCTTGACTTTGTTAGGCACTCTGATACATATTGAAAATTTTTGTAAGTTTATCTATGGATTGAGACATTACAGTTCAGTGATGCTTGAGTTCAGTCCTGACTTCCTTTTGTGATAAACAGCAGTGTGGAAGTGTAAGCTGAATAAACCCTTTCCTCCTCAACTTGTTTCTTGGTCATGATGCTTGTGCATGAATAGAAACTCTAAGACAAATTTGAATTTGTACCAGCATAGTGGGGTATTCCGGTGACAACCTGACCATGTTTTGGGGAGAACTGTGGAAGGACTTTGGAACTGTGGGCTAGAAGAGCCATCCAGTATTAAGAGCTCTGCGGGATGTTCTATAGGAGCTTGGAAGATAATGTTGAGAACAGTGCAAACAATGGAGGCCTGGCTTGTGAAATTTCAGAGAGAAGATTAAAGACTCTTATCAGGGCCATTGCTGTTTTGATTGTGAAGATTCTGTGGTTTGGGTTAGCTGGGGCTGAAGAATCAGCTGTGGTTAACAAGATACCAGAACTGCTAAAGCAAAACCTTTGCATTACTGGGACTACTGATGCTGGTTAGCTGGAGCTAAGAAATTAGCAGTGATTAAGAAGAGGCCAGCATCACTGAGGTAAAATCTTCTGGGAAGTGTTTTCTGGGAGCACAGAGGCTGTGTTCCAGAGATAGCCAAGGTTTTCCATGTGCTGTGGCTGGACTTGGTAATGTGTAAGAGTCACCCAGATGGTACTGGTTTTGAAGGCATGAAGGGGTCATGAAGAGCAGTTGAGGCTCAGCACAGTGAGAGGCCATGGAAGGCCATTGGTGAAGAAGGTGCAGCCTCAGTTGCAATTGATGGCCCGTCAGGGTCAGCCCTGCTTATACACTGAAGGCCCATTGTGGATGGTGCCATCCCTGGGCTAGAAGTCTTGGGTTCTATAAGAAAACAAGCTGAGCAAGCCAGGAGAAGCAAGCCAGCAAGTAACATCCCTCCATGGCCTCTGCATCAGCTCCGGCTTCCTGACCTGCTTGAGTTCCAGTCTTGACTTCCTTTGATGATGAACATCAATGTGGAAGTGTAAGCTGAACAAACCCTTTCCTCTCCAACCTGCTTCTTGGTCATGATGTTTGTGCAGGAATAGAAACCCTGACTAAGACGTTCACTTTCATGGTGGTTTCTAAACTTCCAGACAGACTATACTTCCAGAACCTTTCCTTAAAGAGACTAGTTCAGGTAGGTCTCTGGTGAACTTTAACCTAAAAGGATCCCTCCCGTGATGGTCTATAACCTAACAGGGTCTCTCCTCCACACAAGTTGAGAGAGTGCAGATTAGGGAACTGCTGCAGCTGCTCCCCAAGGCTGCCTCTCTGTGGGTCTCCCACTTCCAGATGCCTGAAGATGAGTAGCCTGGACTCTGTCTTTTCCATCTTCGGTTTCCAGCTGTGGTCACTAGAAACAGTATCCCAATGGCCTCTGCTAAGATCCTCTGGGTAATTATTTGGAATCTTCAAAAACCTAACCCTGGGTTCTAATAAGAGTTCCATGGCCCTAATTAGCATCTGTAAACCTTGTCTGCGCGTGAAAATGTCATCTGTGTTTCTATTCATGTTTGAATGTGAACTTGATTTTATATTCAGAGCTTATTCCTAAATACTTAGCTCATTGAAAAGTAACATTAAGAAACACTGTAAAATTGAGCTTCTAGATGTCTATGCTAGATTTATTTTTCTTTTTGTTTGTTTATTTATTTATTTGAGATGGAGTCTGACATTTTCCATAGCTGGCCTCAAACTCCTAAGGCTGAAATGATCTTCCCATCTCAACCTCCTGAGTAGCTGGAACTATAGGCACAGGCCACCACACCCAACTTAAAAATATTCTTTAAAGATTTACTTAAATGGGCAACTAAATAATTACCTTTTGCATTCACGGAAATTAAGCTGTATTTACTAGTACTTTACTTTTGCTACGGTTTGGTTTGATAACTTGTGTCGGAGCTTTTGAGATAAGATTTTTTTCCTTATCTGCCTTTTAATTCCTTGCAACATCTACAGTAATGATTAACATTTGTAAATCCTTTTCTGTAAGATAAAAATCTTCCACGGTGGCTCACAACTGAAACTCCACTTCTCGATGATCCAGATCCTTTTTCGGACCTCTGAGGACACCAAGCATGCATAAGGTGGACAGATATACATACAAATACTCGTACTCATAAAATACAAATAAAAATACAAAACAAAGAAAAAATACCCTGCTACATATTATAGGGCCAGAGTATTCCTTGAATAAAGAAAGGGAAATGTTTTTTCCTACATATTTTCCAGTGGTATATACAGAACATTGAAATTTGACATACCCTTTGAAGCACACGAAATTGTATTCATAACCAAATATATCTAAAATTTTCAGAAGAGAACCAAAATGAAAATGTTCATGGATAGGGACTAGGAATTGATTTCCTTGCTTTTGTTTTGAAACCTCCAGGTGATTCTGAGGTGTCATCAAATTTAGAAGCCTCTCTCAGAGTCCTATACAGTTTTAATGATATTTTAATCCCATATATTTACATGCAACAAGCTCTTCCCAATGCATAGTTCTGCCTGTGACAAACATATAGTATAATAACCACTGCTGCAATGAAGATATGAAAAAGTCCTGTTGTCCCACAGCCTTTGAGGCTGCACTTCATGTAGCCCTAGACCCCAGTAGCAACTATTTCCTATGCCTGTAGTATTCCAATAGCAGGCATGTTCATCACAGATAAAGGGAGCCCAACAAACTTACTTAAAACCTGAATTTTTACAATTTTTTTAATTCAAATTGTATGGCTCTTGAGTGTGAACTTTGAAGATGACAATGTTGTATTACAGTGTCAAAGACTGGACCCTTTGGGTAGATGCACCACCAGTTGTAGCAGGCTATTCAGCAGCTGAACATAGGCCACCTGCCAATGCGTTAAATCACCTCTGTAAACACAAGTAGAGGTTTTTTAACTTGAACACAAGTTCTTCTCAGGCATTCAAGAAAGGTGGTCTTGTATGACAAGAGTATATTTAAGTATATTAGGAACTTCCAGACTTTGTGATTGTGATTGCCTTCTCCCATATCCTGGAGCACACAAACACACTGGTGGGTTTTGTTCTGTTTTGTCTTTTACTTTAGCTGGCCTAATAATCAAAGTAGACCTGTGATTTAGTATCAGTCTGCATTTCCCAAAATGGTTAGTGATGTTAAACACTTGGTGGGGGCCAAGGAGGAGTATCTATTCAACCAAGCCCATTGTCTATTTTCATTAGATTATTTTTCTTTCTGAAGAGATCTGGGGATTCTTTTTATGTAAATATAAAAAACACAAAATCCCTCATCAAACGTATGAATGTGATCAGCATATGTTTCCTCCCAACTCTGCCTTTATCTTTCTGTATCTTGTGAATGTCTTTCTAAGAATGTGAAGTAGACTGAAATAGAAAGACCAGTTATTGGGTAGCGATTTATTGATTTATTTAGTGGTTCATTTATAGCACTACCTGTACTGCCTGTTTGCCAACCATGACTTCACTTGTTGCCTGGACAGAATGCAGAATGACCTGGAGAATTAGCTGAAACAATGTATCGTTGCCCTTAACAACCTGCTGACTGCCATGCTTGCCTCTGTAAAAAAAAAAAAAAAAAATCTCACTTGCTTGCCCAACCCCACCTTGTGAGCTTTTTTTTTCCCGTCAATTTATTTATTGTGGTTTTTATAGTTTAAAATGAAAATACAATCTGAACCTGAGAGCGAGGCCTTTCAGAATCTATCCTGGTTTCAGTCCACCAGCGTCATCTCCTCTCTTCCACTCTTAGTGATGTTAGAATGCTTACTCCAGAAAGAGCCCCTCATCATGTGCATGTTCTTGATTGTATAGAAACACAATGTATCCATCTTCATTGTTGTAACAAATACATTTTCTGTCATAGCTTAAAGAATATTTGCCTAAACATTTTCTTTTTGGTTGTCTTCTAAAATTTTAGGTAGATTTTGATCATGAATAAAATTTTGTGTGCTTCAAAGTGTGTGTGAAGTTTCAATGTTCTGTACAAATCATTGGAGAAAGTATAAAGGGAAAAAACTCTTTCCCTTTCTATATTTACGGAACAGTCTGACCCCTCCCCCCCCAACATGTAGCAAAGTTTGGTATTTTGGTTGGTTGGTTGGTTGATTGGTTTGGTTGGTTTAGTTTTTCCTGTGTTTTTTTTTTTTAATTTGTATTTTATGTGTATGAGTGTTTGCCTGCATGTATATTTGTGCACTTCATGCATGCCTGGTGCCCTCAGAGGTCAGAAGAAGGTGTTAAGAATAAAGTTTATAGGCAGTGGTGAGCCACCATAAGAATGTTAGAAATTGGATCCTTTGCAAGAGTAGCTAGTGCTTCTCTCCAAACTAAAGCAAGATTTGTTTTGTTTTTTTCTTTTGTTTTGCTTTTTGTTTTTATTTTATTTTTTAGCTTTTTATTGATTCTTTGTGAATTTCACATCATGTACCCTAATCCTACTCACCTTCCTGTTCCTTCATACCCACCCTCTGCCCTTGTAACCTCCCCCCCCCAAAAAAAAACAAAAATGAAATAGAATTAAAAATAAAATGAAAAAAATCATCTTGTTGTAGAATCTGTAGTGTGTCACAGTGTGTCCCACAGTATACTCTTCTGTCCAAACATCTTCACTTGCAAATGTTTATTACAGTAAGTCATTGGTCTGGTTCAAGGCCTCTGGCTTCTGCTACACCATCAATACTGGATCCTCACTGGGATTCCTCTAGGATATCCTGTTATTATCCTGTGTCATAGGGATCCTGAAGCTTTGCATCTGCAGGACCGGCTCCTTCATGTGCTCTAGCAGTTCATAAATAAGGTGGATGTTGAGGTGAGCAAACTCAAAGCTGGATCTGGGCCTGGGTGGTAGCTGAGTTGGTCAGCCTGCCAGCTCTCCCACACCCACAACACCAGGGTGAGCTCTCCAGCACTGGCCCAACTAGGTCACCCAATACCTAAGCTAGCAAGGGGCAGGGCCAGCTCTCCTGCTTTCCATAACCCCACTCCTCACTCCCTGTCTTACACCCTCCCCCAACCAGAGCCAGCTCTACTGTGCTGCCCAAATCAAGATGCAGGACCAGCTCTCCCAAGTACCACAGCCAGTTAGGGTCGGGGCCAACTCTGCACAGCCCTGAGTCATCAACCTGGGTCCCAAGTAGCAACCCAGACCAGGAACATCCACACAGCCTTTGGTGGTGATATGAGCCACAGACATTGACACAGAACCCTCTTGCTGCCTGGCTACAGACCCAGACATGGCCCTCAAAGCAGACAGGCCAGGACTTCACTATGGCCACAGGTAGCCAGGCAGGCTACTCACATCGGGCTATTCCTCTCTACCCTTGAGTCTCTAGTACCACCTCTCTTCAAAGTGCTTAAACCAGTCAGCTTCTCTCTCTCTCTTGTCTCTCCACCACATACTTGTACACTGTGGCTCCCTCCTCCCTTTTGTGCCTCATGGTATGGTGGCAGACAGGCGGGCAGCCTCTAAGTGTCCTCCACCAACCCTCACCATGTAAAGCAGTGTTAAATTCTCTAACACTCTGGCTCCCAATCACATGTCCTACAATTCAACTATGACTCTACCTTAGTGGTTCTCAACCTCAGAGGTCACATATCAGATATCCTACACATCAGATATTTACATTAAGATTCATAACAGTCACAAAATTAGTTAGGGCATAGCAATGAAATAATTTTATGGTTAGAGGTCACCACAACCTGAGGAACTGTTAAAAGGTCACAGCATTAGGAAGGCTGAGAACCACTGACCTACCTGGAGTTTGTATAGACTCAACACATATTAAGGGCTCAATTTTATAAGACTTCCCCCTACTTCAAACATGAATCACCAATATGAGTCCCTGGGTTATTCATTCTTCTACCCAATGTGGCTACAAACTGGGCTTCCTAACTCCGCTGCTCAGGTTCAGTCATCTTTCTGATGACTGAAAAAAAGAAATTTATGGAAAGCTTTATATTTGCTCTTTTTTTTTTTTTTTTTTTTTTTTTTTTTTTTTTTTTTTTTTTTTTTTTTTTTGAGACAGGGTTTCTCTGTGTAGTCCTGGCTATCCTGGAACTCACTCTGTAGACCAGGCTGGCCTCGAACTCAGAAATCCACCTGCCTCTGCCTCCCAAGTGCTGGGATTAAAGGCGTGTGCCACCACTGCCCGGCTTGCTCATTTTTTATTAAGTAAATAACGAAGAACCATAATGACCAGCCAAGCAAGACCTAGTGATGCACAACTTTAATCCCAACATTCAGGAGGCAGAGGCAGGTGGATCTCTGTGGATCTGAGGTCAACCTAGTCTACACAGTGAGTTCTAGGACACCTAGGGTTGTGTAGAAAGACCTGTCTCAAAATAAAAAACAAAAAACCAGATCAACAACACACGAGGATACCAGCGCAAGGCTTTGTTCATTCTGACACTTATCCAACAGGACTGAAATCCTGCCACTGAGTCTACAGGTTCCTTTCTTGCTTGGTGCCACATGCAAATAAGCAAACAGTTGTAAGGAGATAGGGGTGTTAAATGACCAATGAGTGTAGAAAGAAATTTTATCCTCTAGAGGCATGGTTCTTCCTGAACAAAAGTCCTGGTGGGCTTTTACTAAGGCTAGGCTAGGGTATGGGGCAGTGCATACTGTCATTATAGCTTTTCACAGAGAAGGGAGATCTTTCAGGAACCAAGCTGCCATTTCTTGTCTTCCTAATTTGGACATGGTTCCTTCTGCCATGGCACCTGTGGGTGTATTTTTTGGTTGGTTTGTTTGTTTGTTTGTTTGTTTGTTTGTTGGAGAATTACTTATTTTAGGTATATGAGTACACTGTAGCTGTTCTTAGACATACCAGAAGAGGGCATCAGATCCCTTTACAGATGGTTGTGAGCCACCATGTAGTTGCTGGAAATTGAATTTAGGACCTCTGGAAGAGCAGCCAGTGCTCTTAACCTCTGAGCCATCTCTCCAGCCCCTAGATGTATGTTTTTATCATCAGAATATTATAATGATGCCAAGGTCACCTGGAATATCACATGATGTCTAGCTGGTCTTGATGTGATGGCATAACAGCTGAGAATGTTAATCAGCATACAGGCTTTTAGCTCTTGCAAGCCTGCAGCATAGACGATGGGATCGCCAATAACTTGAGGGCTCAGACTGGTTAGTCCTACAGATTCAGGACCCAGTCTCACCACACAACATCCCACATGCCTGTCAGAGCAGCCAGTAAACTTTGGGGAACATATTTACCAGCTTCTGATAGAGGAACAGACTGCTGATGTGTCTGTTAAACATGTTTTATCATTGTTTAAGGGTTTTGCCCTTATTACAAAGTTTCATAAGTTACTTATATATTCTAGGCAGGTATCTTTTACTACATACATTAATTTGGTCTGTAGATATTTTCTCCCAGTTGGGCCAAAAAAAAATTAAAATGAACCACACTGCCTTTCAATGAGTCCATTTAGAATATTTACATATTATACAACTACTGATAAGGGCTTATATCAGCTATTATGGTTTTGGGTCTATTTACCCTCTTTTTCCTGTTTGCTCTTTATTCTTTATTTCTCTGTCTAAGTTACTTGAGAATTGGTTTTAGAAGTCTGTTTTACTTTATCAACAGTATTGCATATATTTTTTCCTTTGTGCAGAATTTGAGGACTTTTTCCTAGAGATTGTTCTATGTATATAACTAACTACTATCTAATAAGAAAGCATTTTAGCAATGAAAGCAAAATGTAGTGCCTCTTACCTTTCTGTGACTAGCTGTGATAAGTTAAGTTCCACCTTACAGTTGTTTGTGCTTTTCCTTTCTGTGAACACTGGGAACAACTTCAGGATCAACTTTTGCAACAACCCACCAAACATAAATATAAACTAAGACAACAAAGAGGAGAAGGCAAGCCTGCTGTGTTGAGGGGTCCACTTAAACCCAACATAACCCAAACACCAGGTCAATGCAAGTGACAAAAATTTATTGTAATCAAGATGCTGTTGATGGATCAGGGTTGCAAAACAGCTTCAGGAGCTGAACTGCAACCCTGAAAGAACATTGTGCAGCATAGATAAGGATGAACTCATAGAGCAAGGCAGGGGCTGTAGCATTGTCCGATCACATTTAGGCATAAGAGGTTGAGTAAGGGAGTTTCCATCAATCAAGATAGAAGTTGGTTCCTGGGTCTGGGAACATGAACTTAGTTTGACCCTACCAACAAGTTGGAGAAGTTGACATGTCTGGACTCAGACAACTGTCTCCTTACACCCTGAGATGTCTGGATTCAGACAACTATTTCCTCATAATAGAAGATGTCCAGATATTGGGAAGTCCCCAGTTCCCCTAGGGCCTGGGACCTTGAATTTAGTTTCTCCCTATGATTAAGTGGTATCTGAAAATGAAATAGTAATACTTAGAATACATTTCTTCTGCTTGTTCCCAAAGGCTGTATTTGCCTATATTTTCACTCTCTCTGCAGCTGGATCTTCCATCTTGGTTTTGCAGGATTCCTCCTTCTGTTGTTGCCTCTCTGCTTCAGTGCCTCTCTTAGCCACTCTACTGAATTCAGTCTCTGGCAACAGGTTCTGTTTTCCTCCATCTGTACTATAGACTCAATGTTTGTACCCGTGTTTGTGTCCCTACAAATTCTAACGCTGAACCCAGGATTCCCCACTGTGCCAGTATCTGGAGATGGAGCCACTAAGGAAATTGTTCACACTAAGTGAGGGCATGGCACAGAGTTCTGCTCTAATTGGATTAGGATTCTTACAAAAAGAATCAAAGGGACTAGAGAGATTGCTCAGTGGTTAGAGCACTGGCTCTCTTCCAGAGGACCTAAGTCTGATTCTTAGCACCCACATGGCAGCTCACAACTGTCTGCATATGCTCCAGTTTCGGGGGGGGGGTGGTCTGACAACCTCTTCTGGCCTTCAAGGGCACCAGGCACATAGTTGGCACAGGCATACATGCAGACAAACACCTACACACATGACATGTTTTTAAAAAGCTGGGAATGGCTCCTTGAATACAGTGCCCAATTGTGAGAACTTAAACTTGGATCCCTAGAAGCCACACAAACCAACGGTAGACCACATCTACAATATCAGAACTCCGGTAATACAATGGGAGGTGGGAACAGGCAAGTCAGCAGAAGCTCATAGGCCAAACAGCCTGGTGTGCACAGTGGTGAACACTTGATTTGTCTAAAACAAGATGGAAGGTGAGAACAGACACCCAAAGTGGTCCTCTGGCCTCCACAGCTATACCATGGTACACAATGCCAACACTCATAAGAACACACACAAAAATAGTCATTAATTAACTACCCTCCCCCTGTGGCACTAGGAAAGACCACTGGAATTCATAGTGAAATGGTACAAGCCAAACTCAGAAAAGGGTCAACCTTTTAGGCACTTCAGCTTTAGTCTCTTCTTCAGTCTGCAGACTGAGAATTAACTTTCTGTAGTTTAAGCAACCCAGTCTGGGTTGTCTTGTTATAGAAGCCCAAACAGACTAGTACGGTCTAGACTTCAGAAGCATATATGAATGGTATTTTGTTAGACCCAGAATTCTGATTTGATAGTTCTTTTCTTTCAGCCCTTGGAAAATGCTGTACCTCTTTCTGGCCTCCATGGTTTCTGCTGAGAAATCCTTTGTCATTATAATTGGTTTTCCCTGATAGGTAAGGTGTCATTTCTTTCTTGCTACTTTCAAGACTGTTTTTCTAGTGCTTGGGATTAGACCCTTGCAAAGCGCTCTACTGTCCCTGGCCCCTCAAGACACTTTTACATTGATTATGATGCCTTGCTGTGAATTTCTCTGCATTTACTAGTATTGGGAATTTGCTCAGCCTCTTGAATATGTAGATTTAGACTATTTGTCAAATGTGGACAATTTTCAGTCATCATTTCCGTTAATGCTTTTTAGCCCTAGGCTTTCCTTCCCTCCTTTTAGGACCCCAGTAAATCAGGTGTTAGATCTTGTGTTAGGTGCCAGTGGTTCCATAGGCCATCCTCACCTAGCTCACCCCTGTCTACTTTGTACCACTTGTTCAGTTTGGACAATATCTTTATTCTTTCTCTTAACTGTTCTTTCTTATTAATTGGTGCCAGTTGCAGAACTAGGAAGTTTTCTGTGTCATTTGCTTATAAAACAATACTACTGATTTTTGTATATTGACTTAATCTCTTTGGTTGCTATGAAAAGAAACAAAGACTCGGTTACTTTTATAACAAACTTATTTTTATTATATGTGAGAGAGTGGTGTGTGTGTGTGTTTATCTGTGTGTGTATGCATACATGTGTGCGAGAGAGAGACAGAGAGAGAGAGAGAGAGAGAGAGAGAGAGAGAGAGAGAGAGAGAGAGAGAGGGAGAGAGAGAGGAGAATGGTACACATTGTGTAAAAGTCAGAGGACAGTTTTCGGGATCAGTTCTCCTTCCACTGTGGGTTCTAGAAATAGGAATGGAACTTGGCTCCTGTGGCTTACATGGGAAATGGTTTCACCGATGAGTCATCCGGCCTGCCCTGGATTCCTTTTAAACTGAAATTTTGGGTTGTTTGTTTTTTAAGCTTTTATTAGCATATGGTAATTAAGCATAATAGCATGTTCCATTTTGACATTTTCATGCCTGTTTATAGATTTTAATCATTTACTCCCCCATTACCTTCTCTCTTCCCTCTCCAACTTCCCCTAATCCTCTTCCTTCCCCTCCCCACTCTTCTGCCCTCTATTTTTATATTGTTTAGTCCTCATACTTTGTTTTCTTTGTGGAGACAAGCTCTCACTGTGCAGCTCAAGCTGGCTGGAACTCATTGTGTAACCCAGGTTGGCATCTAGCGTGTAGTCCTCCTGTGTCAGCCTCATGGATGCCAAGGTTACTTGAGGTTACACATATCTGCCAACACACCAGCCCATAGTGTATCTCCAATATAATGTGGAGGCCAGGCCACTCAGTGACTCAGTAGGAGTAAAGAGAGCAAACGTCCTTGTCAGTTGCTAGCTACAATCTGAGATGCACTAAGGCTCTCACCATTTAGTATGATATTGCCTGTAGGATTTTATAAATGACCTTTATTGGATCAAGAAAAATCTATTTATATAAGTAAGACCTTCATATGCATGAAGGTGGAGCACTCTGACCTAACTATCTTCTATTAGGCCCACCTCTTTTTTTTGTTTGTTTGTTTGTTTTTGTTTTGTTTTGTTTTGTTTTGTTTTTTGAGACAGGGTTTCTCTGTGTAACCCTGGCTGTCCTGGAACTCACTCTGTAGACCAGGCTGGCCTCGAACTCAGAAATCCACCTGCCTCTGCCTCCCAAGTGCTGGAATTAAAGGCGTGCGCCACCACTACCCGGCTTAGGGCCACCTCTTAAAGGTTCCCCTACATCAATGTTACAGTCCTGGGGACCTGTAGGAGACAAACCATATCCAAACCAATAGGTACCAAGTCAGATGTGTTTGTTTAATGTTTCTCTACAGTAGAACAGAAGGTGTGTTGAAAGAAGTAGGTTGGTAGAAAATCTAGAGTCTTTTGTAAATTTTTCACTCTTTTCAACTTCTTCTTGGTCTAGGTTATGGGTCTGTCCTTAATGTTAACGGTGATATTGAGATGGATGCTAGTATCATGGATGGGAAGGACCTGTCTGCAGGAGCAGTGTCTGCCGTGCGCTGTATCGCAAATCCCGTTAAACTTGCACGGCTTGTTATGGAAAAGGTACGTGTGCTGGAAGCAGTGCTTCCTGAGAAGCTGCCACTGCTGGACTTCTGGGTGAATAGGCCAGACTGTGAACAGTGCTGGAGATTGCTGCTCTAAACACTCACGGGGACAAGCATAATGCCATTGGAGTCAACCATGGCTTTAGTCCTGTTAGGACTAGCTGGGTGACACATATGGACTTTGTTATCTCCTGGCCTTCTTAGGCCGGCTGAGGGCACAGCTCAATGACAGATCACCAACCTAGGGATCACCAAGTCTCTGAGGTTGACCACCAACATGGAGAAAAGAAAGGGGGGGGGGAATCCAGTTCAATTTTCACTTTGGGGCCTTTTAACACTAAAAATATAGTAGCTATTTCCACACCATAGAACAGGTATATATATGTATGTATGTTAAAAAAAAATGCAACCTTGTTTGTCCCTTTCTACCCTGGCTCAGACACCTCATTGCTTTCTGACTGGCCATGGTGCAGAGAGTTTTGCAGCAGACATGGGGATTCCACAGATTCCTGTAGAAAAACTGATAACGGAGAGAACCAAGAAGCACCTGGAGAAAGAGAAGCTTGAGAAGGGGGCTCAGAAAGCTGACTGCCCAAAGTAAGTTCCAGATGACACTCAGACTTCTGCAGTTAGAACAGCTGGAAAGTTTGGCAGTGTCCCCTCACCTGTATTCCCTAAGGAACTGAAACTCTGTGGGGGGAGGGCAACTCTTCTTAACCTTAACTTTGCCCTTACTTACACCTCCTATGTGGATAAGAGGTCAGTCTGATGGGGTTCTTCTCTGGCACAATTAAGCAGAAGATTGCTAGACAGGCTTGGAGCTGCACACAAATAATTTCAGCCATCAGGAGGCAGAGATTGTAAGAGCAGGTTTCAAGACAGCCTGAGCTGTAGAGTGAGACTCTGGCTCAAAAACCTAATAGTAATTCAGTAGGATGCAGGAGCTCATAATAGAATAGAATTCAGTCTTGTAACACTACTGAGTCCCTAGTTTACCAGACGCCAATGTTCAAATAACCTAAGCAGAGTATATATATTCAGACTAAATATACATACATACACACATATGTATTGTATACATATATGTAGATGTGTGTGTACATGTGTGTGCGTGTACATGTGTGTGTGTTTCCCTTTCCTAAAGAATCAGTTTTGATGGGTCTGAGGCAGAAAAGTCAGGCAGATACAATATACAAGTCTCTGAAATAATAATCTGATGCCTTTCCAGATTATGAGATTGAGATATTAACATTCTATTATTCTTCTACCTGCTCTGAAATAGGATTTTGCTATATGCCCTAAGCTAAGCCTGGAATTTGCAATCCTCCTGCCTCAGTTTCCCGGGTACTAGGACATAAGGCTTTTATTTCTATGGACTGCAGTCAGTGGAGTGAGGCTGCTGGGTTATTGCCTTGTGCTTATTTTCAAAGCTGCTTTTCTATTGCTTTCTGAAGGTTGTGTGTGAGCTGAGGGTGTGGTACAGAGGTAGAGTACATGCTTAGTGCATGCATAAAGCCCTGGGCTTGATGCCCAGCACTAAACAAAACGACACGTCTAACTGTATATCAGCACCAGCCAGTACTGCTCTGAGATGTGATAAGTGGCCTCTTCCCCCTGAATCCTGCAACTTAGAGAGGTCAGAAAAGTTAATTATAGAATGCACAGGGCACCTTTGGCACTCAGAATTGGCTCAGCATGACTGATAACCCTGGCCTCTGTTCTTCTCACTAACACTGTGCAGTCTCCAGGAAGAAAAGGCTTTTTTGCCTCTCTGAGCCCAAAGACTGGCTGTGCCCCTGTCAACATCAGAAATAAATACTTTTGGGGAGTGTGGGAAGATACAAACAGCATGACTTAGGTGACGGGGGCGGGGGTGCGGGGGGGAGGTAAAGTACCTAAAAAGTAACTTTTAGAGTACTTATACCATGAAGCACTTACATCATGTTTCCTTGAGGTGGCAACAGTTCACTTCTTTGCCTCCACCTTCTGAAGGTAGCCAATGAATTAGGGCCATCTCTGAAAAGGTTAAATTTGTACATGTGTCCATCTTAATAAGAAGCACTTATGCTGTTTAATTTTTTTCTGGTAGCCAGAACAAACGTGAAAGAAACATATAAAATGAATATGTTTTTGTGATAGGGTCTCACTATGTAGCCTTAGCTAGCTTGGAACTCATTCTGTATATAACAAGCCAACCTCAGACTCAGAGATCCACCTGCCTCTGCCTCTCCCTCCTGAGAGCTGGGATGGATGTACTCTTTAAGGTTAAAATGTAAAGGGCCATGTAGAATAAGAAACAAATGTTTTCTTGAGCCCAGAATCTTAACACATAATATGGGATGTAAGTGATTTTAAGTGACTGTGTTACTCGGTGGCTGTTTCTCATCTTCATTCTCTTCCCTTTTCTGCTTATTTTTGACAGAAACTCAGGAACTGTGGGTGCTGTTGCCTTGGACTGCAGAGGAAACTTGGCTTATGCAACCTCTACTGGGGGTATTGTCAATAAAATGGTTGGCCGAGTTGGAGACTCACCTTGTATAGGTAGGACTAAGAGGTAGTTCATGCCCCTCCCTTGCCCTTCATGTCATCAGATTCACACCTTTTCCTGTGTCATTTCCTCTACCCTCTTGGTGACAGCTTCTAGGAGTGGCATTTGGGTTGGAAGAGGTTGTTGGGACTACTGCTCTGAGGTATTCAGTCTCCCCTGGATTACATTTTGGGGACATCTTGGGAGAGAAAGTGAAAGAGAGGATGTTAAAGTTGTCCCAGACTACTGCAGCCATACCTGTCTTCTCTGTAGCCCCAGTGTCCGGGTCCCCAGGGTCACTTGCAGAGGCTAAATACACAGTGCCTCTTCCCAGATATGGTTCACATTAACAATGTAAAAATAAACAGCTGGAAACTTGGGCTGGAGAGATGTCTCGGGGGAAATATTTGCTGTGCACCTGAGTTTAGATCCCCAGCACCCACGTAAAAGCCTTGTACAGCAGTGTGCAGTGTGCAGTGTGCAGTGTGCAGTGTGCAGTGTGCAGTGTGCAGTATGCATCTGTAACCCAGCACTGGGAGAAGCACGAAGCAACGTGCAGTAGGAGTGCATCTTGTGTTCTGCGCAGATTTGCACTTGTAGGAATTCCCACAAACCCCTACAGCTAAATTGTTCACCTGCCCAAAGGAGAAGCTTATACTTTTAGCAGAAAACTTGACTTCTTAAATACGTTGTGCTACTCTTAGTGATAATTTACATTCTCGACAGCTGTTTGTACCCTATACAGCAATGGCTTTGAAGGAAATGCTTGAAGTCTCTTTAAAAATCAGAGATCTGCCTGTTGAGGTGGTGTATCACTCGGAGAAAGAGACCTGACACCTATAAAACACTCACCTTTTTTCTCCTTAGCAAAAACTCTGCCAAAATATGGCTGCTCAATAGTACAGCCTGTATCCAGCTGGGATCTGACAAGGCCCCAGAGCCAGGTGGGGTCAGAGCCTAGGAATTAGGTTCAGGCTTTGTGAGTTCTCATGATAAAGTATTGAAAAGAAAAAAAAAATCTGTGAAATGAATTCCCAGAAGCCCCTGCATTGGTTGTGGGTACCAAATGTGCTTATCTTAAGTTTTCTGATAAGCATTCCCCAGAAGGGTTCACCCTTCTAGGATGTTCCATAGGTGACACTAGGTACACAGTAACATTTCCTCTGCTGTGCAGTTATCATCCTGAAAAATGGAGGTGTTCACCCCAGGAAACATGGGTCACCCTGGCCTTTTATTACTCTAAAGGAACTGCAAAGAAAATGAAGAGTTGGCTGCTTCAAATAGTAGGGCCTTGTTGATGCTGGTTCACCACAGAGCAACAGATTGAAGGGAAAGGCCACCTTCTCCTATTGTAAGACTTTGTATTCCTTCCCTAACCTCAGTTCTCCCAGAACCAGAACCATGGAGTTACCTGCTTTCAAACAGCCTGGGAAACGATAACACTCAGCAGAGTTGCCCTTCTAAGACCTTCCCCAGTACCCAGAATTGTTAAATAAGGAAAATGTCAATATTTGATGCTTCTACACCAACTAGAACAGGGTAAAGGGGAAGCCTGCCAGGTTGTGGGACTCTGAGACTGGTGGCTCTATGTGAACAGATAAGGACTGATGGAAAGATGACTGTAGAGTTGCTTAGTCTAAGACTATGGGAGAAATATGGTCAAAGTTACTTTGGCTCCAGATCCTGTTATATGGATAGGCCAGAATACTTCTCTCTTCGACAGATAGAATTGCTTTTAAGTCATGATGGTGTAGATAGAGATTTGTTTACAGGTGTGCTTTTGTACACTTGTGCGGCACCAGATCAGGAATACAGCTCTGACCTATCTATACCTCTAGGATATAATATTGTGTAACATAAGACTTGTGTTTAACTTTTTGACTGTTGTTGCTCAGTTAGAACCAATAACCTTTTTTGAACAGGAGCTGGAGGTTACGCAGATAATAACCTTGGAGCCGTTTCAACCACAGGACATGGGGAAAGTATCCTGAAGGTGAATCTGGCCAGACTCGCCCTCTTCCATGTAGAACAAGGTATGTAGACTGTGAAACAAGTGCATAGCTAGTGAAGCCAAGCAGATAGATGTTATCTGACCACTGCCAGGGTAGTGTATGGAAACACACTTGCCACAGACCCTGCCCCAAGGTTGTTCACATTCTTCTAACACCTGGTAGGTCCTGGACCAAAGGAACCTTTAGAATACTGTTCTGGAATACTGTTCTCTGAACTGAGGAAATGTCTCTGTATGAAAGAATGCTTGCTGCACAAGCATGAGTTCTAAGCCCAAGAGCAGATAGAAAGGTATGGCTGTACAGGTAGAGGCACCTCAGCACTGTGGAGGTAGAAACAAGAGAATCACTAGGATTTGCTGGGTGACAGTATGTGGAGAAAGGGCAGGAGGACCAGCAAGTTCCAGGTTCAGTGAGAAACCCTATCTCAAGGGATGAAAGCAGAACATAATGGAGTGAGGCATATGGTGTCCTGGCTTCTATGCATGTGTGTGAGCATACACGTGAGCACAAACACAATACCTGTCTGCTGTTCTCTTTCACATCAGAGAAGACAAAGCAATAGAGACCATGGTCAATCCTTGACCGTGGATGTAAGAGGGAAGATGTCTCTGTCCCAGCAAAGAGCTGAAAGCATACAAATTGTATTGCTTTGCTGGTCAGTGTGACCAGACACCTGTCAAGAAGCCCCTTAAGGGAGTTTGTTTGGCTCACAGTTTAAGGGAGTATGGCCCTTCATGATGGGGAAGGCACAGTGGTGGGCAGGAGGAGTATGCAGGATCTCATATCTCAGTGGACCAGGAAACAGACAGTACAGGGGACAGGGCTGGTCCCTACCCAGTTCCCTAGAAACCCTGTTTCTCCAGTGAAGCCCACTCATATTTCACAGTGTCCCCAAAAAGCTGGGGTCCAGGTGTGCTGTTTCTCAATCTCTCCTTTTCTTTTCAGGAAAGACCGTAGATGAGGCTGCTGAGTTGGCATTGGATTATATGAAGTCAAAACTCAAAGGTCTAGGTGGCCTCATCTTGGTCAACAAAAAAGGAGACTGGGTGGCAAAGTGGACCTCTGCCTCCATGCCCTGGGCAGCGGTGAAGAATGGCAAGCTGCAGGCCGGCATTGACCTTTGTGAAACCAAGACAAGGGAACTACCTTGCTAGCCTGGACGTGAAGTTGAGCTGCCTGGTGTGGAGACCTAACTTAATCAATTAGATGTAGACATGGAAAACTTACGCAGTCTGTCCCTCCTTTTGTTGCCTTGATCAGTAAGTCAATGAATGCTTGGTTGAGGGTCGGGTTCTGAAGTGATGAGAAATGCCTGCCTGTATTAAAACCATGGAAAATGGAAGCCCTAAGGAGCCTGCTCTCCCAGTCTCCATCATGGAAGGCTAGAAAGGAGCTATTAGATTTTGACCCCATGGAACTGCCTCTGAGCTAGAAGTGCCATTTAGATTGGGAGAATGGCAATTTGCAGAGTCTAGACTGGGGGAGTGCGGGAAGAAGGGAAAAAAAAAAAAAGTGTAAGAAAGACCCAAATCCAAGACCAAGTGAAGCTCAAAACGTTACAGAGTTCATTCTTAGTCATGAGAACACTGGGCAAGATGTTCAAGAAAGTGCTCTTTGTCTGTGAGAGGGAAGTGGATCTTTCCAGAAAGCTCAAACTTCTCCAACACATATCTGGGCACTTGCAGAGTCTCCCTTGCTGCCTGAGCTGTAGACTATTGGAGTTTCTTAATGTTTGAGATTTTTCTTGGCTCCCAAAAGCCAACCCCACCTGAACCAGCCCCAGTTGTCCTCACTGGGGCTTGATAGGACACATGACATTTCCAGCCTCTCCAACAGCAGGGTGGCAGATGGCTGGAGAGATAACACTGTGAGTCACTAAGGAGTAGCTGCCAGTGCTTTGGGACAGTCCCAAGCACAGTGAATCAAATTTTCAGGGTGGTAAGCATGATGCAGAAAGCAGTCTCCTCAGTGGAGAGCACTCTGTGCACCTGTCAGCACCCTGGAAATGGCATGTCTGCTGTGATGTGTCTGCTCAGATTTTTAGTCCAGCAGGGATTCCCTTCTCTCTGGGAAGAAACTGATTAACATGCCACTAATAAAATTTATTTTTTGAAAGAAAAGAGTGTGGTTAGGTGTCACTTTGACCAAGACCAGAACAGATACAAGCTCCCTTCTTGGTCCCTTAGTGCAGGCAGATATAACAGTTGAGAGGACCTTTTGATGAAACGTAAGTGTGACAGCATATCCTGCCTCGGGGAGTTTATTTAGTAGGGAGTGATTTTGAAGCATTGAAGTTTCTCTGAGTGTGTTAAGGCATTTCCAAGTCTCAGCGGGACTCATGGCTGACTGTCTCCCCAACACTTTGCTCAAGTTCACAGTGTGTCCTGACCCCAGACCCTCTTGTGAGTCTGTGCCTGCTCTGCATTAAAGAGAGAGGCACTTAAAGAGTCAGAACTGAGCTTGAGGCTGCCTCTGCTCACTACCCAGAGGGTCCTGGGAACATTAACACTGGAGAATTTCTCATCTATGAAAACCCTCTAAGACTCTGAAGATTAAATAAAAGTGAAGAAAAACTTAGTGTATCATAAGGATCCTCTGGGTAAATTCAGAAACAATAGCCAGTCCCCAGTGTGAGACAATTAATTATGCATTTAGAAACCTTGAAAGCTTCATATGCAGCTGCTGCTGATTCGCAGGGAGCATATTGTTAAGAAGTGTATTCGTTTGTTTGCTAGTTATACCCCAATAAGATCCCTCAGGCTGGGCGACTTCATTATCAGAAGTATGTTCTCTCAGTTCTAAACACTGGAAAGCCAACATCAACAAATGGGGTATTTGTTTGTTTCTGGTTCTTTGACTGGTTGGTTGACTGGTTGGTTGACTGGTCGGTCGGTTGGTCGGTTGGTCAGTCGGTCGGTCGGTCGGTTGGTT
Organism: Arvicanthis niloticus; assembly: GCF_011762505.2. NCBI lineage: Eukaryota > Metazoa > Chordata > Mammalia > Rodentia > Muridae > Arvicanthis > Arvicanthis niloticus. The sequence continues at coordinate 117,322,677 of NC_047658.1, read as the reverse complement.
GGTGGAGACTTTGGAGAGTATTGTTGCTTTGTTAGGGTTTTGTTGGGTTTTTTAAGTTTGTTTTTTGTTGTTGTTGTTGTTGTTTTCATTTGTTTTGTTTTGTTTTGTTTTGTTTTGTTTGAAATGGAATCTCTCTGTATAGCCCAAACTGATCTTTAAATTCTCAATCCTTCTGCCTCAGCATCCCAAGTGCTGAGATTGTAGCCCTATAGATGTGCACCATCCTACCTGGCCACCTAATGTGAGATTTTTTTCCAGAACACAAAGAGCCCTCCTCTTGTACTCAAGTGAATTTGGATTTCCCCAGCCCAACAACATCCTCATTCCTCATTCCTCCTTTGGCAGTCCTGTCCCCAAATGTAGTCATATTCTGAGTTACTGGGGAAGGGTCTTGAGATCGGCCCTGTGAACTAGAGAAGGTAACAGTAGACGAAGCAGAAACCAAGGTGGGAGCTGAAGAGAGAAGAAACCCTTTAGAAAAAATAGCAGTCACTAGATATCTGGTGACAAAGGGGGATGGGGGCAGAGAAGGCAAATGGAAGATCTTATCTTGAAAGTGTCCATTCTACCACGCACAAGGGAGGTGGCCCTGGTTGGCAGTCCTGTAGGCACTCTGCTCTGACTTCTTGGACTGAGCAACGTGGTCTTGGAGTACCTGATGGTCCACCCCTTTGTATAAAATCCCAGTGTGTGTTTTCTAGTGAAATCCACAAGTATTTCCCTAGAAATGTAAGACCACAATGGAAACTACCAATAGTTCTCATTTTTATCTCACATGTTATTATCAAATAACTGTCCCGAAGAGAATGACCATCAGTTGTATGAGCACCTCTATGCCACAAGAGGGCAGAAGACTACAACATATAGGCAGCTTATAGGCGCCCAAGAGGAGTCTGACTCAGTCAGAGTAACCTACCCTACACAGCATTTGAAATTAACAGGGTTCCTCATCACAACCCTCCTTTCCACCCAACACCACAACTTATTTTAAAGCAGAGCTATGCAATATCCAGGCCTGCTACTGGCCATCAGGGTCCAAGGGACAAACTGCCCAAACCCCTGCCTTTAGTTATATCTTTCAGCTAGAAAGACAGGTAAATTGCCATTTGGTCACTACCAACCAAACTGGTGGGATAATTAGAACCAAAAGACCAGAATCTAGGCAACTGTACATGAGACATGGGAGCCAGCCGCCTCCCGGGTAAGGAAGGGCCTCTACCTTGTACCTGCTACTCAGCAAATGGTCTCATTTGTGTTTTCAAATAAACTCTCTGACTTGGTCCTTGTCACCGAGGGGAAGGTGGGGTGTGCATCCCTGTCATCAGAGATGGAGGGTGAAGGGAGGCTGGGTGGGGTCGTTCCTCCCAACCCTCCCATCAGTCAACCTTGCACAAAATCCTCACAGCTAGCATTAGATTCTGTGGCTATTCTAGGGCAACAGGGAGCAACTCCAGCAAAACACAGGTGTCCTGCTCCCTGGGAGGAATGCTGGCCAGCAGAAATAAGAGGCAACCCCAGGTCAGGAAAGGGGCAGGGAGGATGTTTGGGACACCCATAGGACTGGGACGGGTGGGTGTGGTGTATAGGTGCCATTCCACAGCTTAAATGCCACATTCGGACATCCAGGAAGAGTTGAGCCATAGTAAGTTCTGTGTCCCGAGGAGTCAGAAATGTGAAAAGAAAAAGAAAACTCATCCAGACCTTTGCGGGGCGGGGGGAGTGCTGGAGGAGAGCTAGAGAGAGTCCCTCAGGGCATGTTAAATCTGTTTGTATCAGCTTTCCCATTCACATGTCCTGTGGTTCCCACCCAGATGTCATACAGATCTAGGGGCAACTCAAAAGCAACTCATCCTAACAACTTTATCCTTCAACCCAATATTAAAATGAAATTGAGTTTTCAGAACCAAAGCTCCTGACTTCTGTACAGAGTCTAGAAAGTGACATGATTAGATTGGTCAATAAAACCAGTGTGGATGAGAAGTTAACATCATCTCAGATTTAACATCTACTGTGCTCTTATCAGCGCTTTGTAGATTCTGTACAGAACTCAGGAATCTGGGTTCTGAGTTATAATTTAGTGCCAAGAAGAAGTTGAGGGCAGATTCAATGACACACAAATGTTCCCAGCACTTGGGATGCTATACAGCTGGAGGCTCTGGAGTTTCAGGGCTGACCTCAGCCAGATAAGGAGACCCTGCCCAATAAAAACAATAGCTTGAGTCTTCTCATCCTAGAAGACAGAAGCTCAATGGTCACCACTTAGTATCCGGGGCAGGTCCCCAATGCTTTTTTTATGTAGGGGTGCTCTGTCTGCCTATATGTCTACATGCTAGAAGAGGGCATCAGCTCCCTTTATAGATCCCTGGATTCTCAAAGGTCAGCCATCTTTCGCTAAGTATTTTTAAGAGAAAAAATGACCTTTGAGTCTGAACACCGCGGTACACATTTAGTCTTCACTACTTGGAGGGCCAAGGCAAGAGAATTCTTTGAGCCCAGGAGTTCAAAGTTATCCTGAACATTACAATAAGTCCTATGTCTACAAAAATACTGCAACAAAGGCAGTGTGTGCGAACTATAGAAAATTTAAAATGTAAAAACAGTAACCACTTGAAAAATGGCTCAATGCAATACCAAACTTATAAACTATAAGTGTAAAAGTATAAAGTATAAGTGCAAAAAGGAAAAGGGGGCATGGGATAGGGGCTTCCTAAGGGGGGGGGATGGGAAAGGGGATGGCATCTGAAGTGTAAATAAAATATCCAATAAAAAAAAGAAAAAAAAAAGAAAAATGGCTCAGTAGGAAAAAACTTGATGTGTAAGCAGAAGTCCTGAGTTCTTATCTCTCTAGCACCTGTGTAAAAAATAATCCATGGATGGTGTTACAGGTGTGTAACCCCAAACCTGGGAGGCAGAAACAAAAAGGTCCCAAGGGCCTCTGGCAACCAGTCTAGCCAAAACGGCAAGCTCTGTGTTCATTGAGAGACCTTGCTTCAAAAATCAAGATGGAAAGTAACAGAAAAAGGCCTCAGAATCGACCTACACACTTTTCCTACAGTTTTCCCAAAATGAGACCAAACATGCTACAAATGTGTGTGTGTGTGTGTGTGTGTGTGTGTGTGTGTGTGTGTGTGTGTGTGTGTTTGTGTGCCTGCCACCCACAAGTGTCAGAAAAGAATTTGTTACACACACCATTTTGGAAGGGCACTGGAAACTGAACCCAGATTTTCTGCAAGAGAAACCTGTGCTCTTAACCACTAAGCCATCTTTCCAGCCCCATGAAGCTCTCTCTCAGTCAATATTCTCTACCTTTCCATGTCAATAAATTGTTATATAATATTCTGTCCTCATTCAAATATGCCCCTCTTTCCTTACAATGGGGTTATCTATTTTCACCACCTTTATTTTCTAATGTGACAGACTTGTATAGAATCCTGTGCCCGTGGTGTGATACTTTCTCCATTGGTTAGGTTGCCTCAGATGGTTGAGAGAGATATGTGACTTAAGACCACAGCCCAGGGGTGCTGGCTGGCTACGTGCCAAGTAGACTATTTCTAATAGAAATGCCAGCTCCTGAACATTTCTGGGCTGAAACCTAAAGCTGAGCAACACTGGGCTGTGAGATGGGCCCTGGGCAGAAGACTGAACAGAGAACTGTGGGTTGTGCCAAAGCACAGGCCCCGCCCAGCGTTTGGCAGGGTGTTAGCTAGGGTGAGCAGGTGAGAGTAGGTTCACCCTGTGCTGCTACCAGGAAAGGACTCACCCACCCCCTTCCTGCCCAGGTCACTTCCCCTCCTACAAAGGGTCTGTTTGTTGTTCTTGCTAACTACTCTTACTTCCAACCTTTCCCAGGGCCCCCGCTCCCCAACACAATAGCCAGGCCACCCCAGTGCATCAAAGCCAAAGGGCATTTTCAGAAGTGTTTGCAAATCAGTGCAGCTGTACACCTCTCACTCCAGACACAGGAGTGTTTACCTTGGGCTAAGTAAGGATCCTGTGGTTCCCCTGATCATCAAGCACAGCCTAGCACTCCCTACCCCATGCAGATCCCCAGGGACTTGAACTCCTGAACCCCCAGCCTTCTAGTCAGAAACCAAGTATTTAATCTTAACAGTAAGAAAGAAGGAGGCCAAGTTTTCCTCCGGGCTTGTCCAGGCCCCTCCTCTGCACCCACTGAGCGAGGTGTGGGCCCCACATACCTTTGGGCTGACTTCACCCTGATCCAGCCTGTCTGTCCTGAGCCTCCTCAGTCCTGGCCATTTCATCTTATCTCTAACATAGATCACACAGATATCACACCATAGATGTCTCATGACTAAAACGTGTGCTACTTTCCCAAGCCCTTTCCCGCCCTGTCCCTGTGGCAGCACAAATTCCAACATATTTGCTGTCTGCTCTCAACATATTTGCTGTCCTACCCTGAAAGGGTCAGGACCTCGGGTGGGGCATTGTCACTTGGGTAAAGCCCCCCCCCCCCCCGCTTCCTGCCCCCATCTCGGCCTCCAGGTTCCCAACTGAGTTGGAACTTGAAAATGGTGCTGCAGAGACTGGCTGCAGGGCCTGTGGGTGCAGCTCCTCGGTTTTCATGCACCTCGCAAGCCTGCAGAGGGATAAGCCAATGTCCTAACCAAATTTCAGTGGACCCTTGGCAAGGGCTTCATTGTATTTGACAAAAGTGGTGTCAGCCTTGCTTCCCATGGCTATTCTTCTGCCACCTTCCCAGATGGCCAGCCCCAGACCCAGCCTCCACAGGGACGGCCATGCCAGGGAAGGGTTAGTATCCCACCACAGTATGCAGAATAACCCGCCGCCGCCGATAATACAGCAGACATCCTGCCCTTCACCAGGGCAATTCTCAGAACACCATACAGTCAGCCCCAGGAGAGCTGCCCACCTCAGAGGCCTAGCACACACGGGACCAGCCCCTCGGAACGTTTGGTGCTGTTAGGGCTCTGAGACCACACCACACACAGCCCAGCTTCTGAGTCCATCTCTGTCTCAAGGCTTCCTAGGAGTCACATGGGAGGCAGCTGTGTCCAAGCCTCAAAGAAGCAGCCTGAGGAATGAGGAAACCCCACCTTCTTTCTTGGAATCTGTGCTTCTCAGCCAGTCTGTCACTAAGCCTCCCAGGATCCTCATTCTGAAAGGCAGAAGGTTGATAGTAACCTCTCCAGTGTTGTGGTGGCCAATTACTTAATGCACAGAAGATCCTTAGATAGCCATAGAACATGTGTTAGTCATATTATTATCCCAAACTACACCAACCAGACCTTTGTTTTCTGATCCCCTGCCACTTTTCAAGGTCATCAGCCTGCATCTTTACCATGGGCCTATGACTGTGTAGTGTCGTCCAGGACTCAAAAGGCTGAGGCAGGGAGAGTCAGGCCAAGTAAACCACTGCTCTGTGGTCTCAGAAATTAACTTCAACTATTTTAACCCATCCCCTAAACTGGCAGGGACTCTGCTGTCCCCTCCATGGGTGCCCACACAAAGGAGAATACCAGTTTCATAGTCTATGGTTTAGAAAACATTTTCACTTGTGTTTCTACAATGTAGAGTAGACAGGGCATTAACAATCATTCTCTAGTTCTAAACGAGCCCTATCAGGCAGAGCACGGTTGAAGTCAGGGATGGAGACCTAGTATCTAACACCCAGGACAACTGCACAGTGGAGACTTGCACCCCAGCTCTGTCTGATTCCAATCTTTCTTTGTTTAATTTTTCCCCCCTCAGCAACAAGCTTGGTCACAACCAGTTAAGTCCTCCTTCAAAAAAGAAGTTCAGATGTCAGAAGAATTAGAGACAGCCACAAAATGAAAAGCAGATGTCCTGCCCCTTGTCTCTGGAGCAGCTCCCAGGAAAGGGAGGACAACTGGCTGATGGGTGGCCCCTGCAGCCACCCCACCCATGAGCTCAGCTCCTGGCAGACAATTCTTCTTCATGAAGAAGTGGGCCTCCTGGGCCCAGAAGAGACACACAACAGGGCTGGGGCCAGACCACAAGGCTGCTTCACTCTGGGGGTCAGAACAAGGAGTGGCCAAGGCCAGCCACATTTTCATTAACTCTATCCTTTAACTACCCTAGAAGGCAGATGCTAAGCCTGTTTTTCAGATGAGAAGTCTTTCTTTGGTTCTTTTCTGAGGTAGGGCCTCACTATGTAGCGCTGGCTTACATGAAACTCACTATTGTAGACCAGGCTGGCCTCCAACTCACATTGGTCTCCCTGCCCCTGTCCCTGCCCCTGCCTCAGCTGCTGCTTCCCAGGGGCTGGGATTACAGGTGTACACCACCACACCCAGCTATGTGGCTTTCCAAACTAACAATCAGGAATACCAGAATATAAACCAGGACCTGTGGGACTCTATAGTCAGACAAACCTACAAATGTGATCTCCACTTTGGGAGCTTTTCACCTCTGGTACTCTGGTCAAACCAGAATGAAGCTGTTTTCAGAGCAGAGGCTACATCTTCCTTGCTGTAGCTGTGTGTCCAACTCATGGGGTCAGGATTCCCTTACTCATCCTGGTCTTTAGGGACCCAGTCACTATAAAGACTCAAAGATAGAGTTACCAGAAAGGCCAGGGCCTTGGGGGAAGAAGACAGGGCAAGCAAGGCTCATGAGGATGGTGGTTGGGGAGAAAGAAGGTAAAGGCAAAATAGGGAACAGGCACAGGCCATGACTGTAACTGACATGACCACTTCCATGACAGAAAAGGCATAGGGTTATTAGTTCAGAGCAATCCAGAGCCAAGCAAGGGGAGGCAGAGGCTGATCCCAGGCTTGTGTCTACTGTGGGTGGGTAGGATCCAAGTTCCTAAGCTCCAGCAGAGGCACTGCACTCAGTTAACAAGGCCACAGCCACCAAGCCGGAACAATGCAATCAAACTCCACCCAAAGCCCAACCCTCCCTCCAGCTGGTGCCCAGAGCACAGCACAAGCTTCTAAAAGACAGTGTCTAAAAGGTTGGGCAGCACAAATGCCTGGCTTTGCCTTCACACCCACAACCATCCTAATGTCCCCAGGAGCCACTGTGGTTTCCCTTGTGTGTCCTGCCCAACGAACTGTAAACCCTCATCCTTCTACCCATGATGCTGCTCGCCACCAGGCAGTGCACTTCAACCCCACAGAGTCTCCTTCCTGGAAATCACTCCATTGTGATTAGAATCGGACTCCAGCAACAATACCAAACAGGACATGTGTCTCCATCTTAACAATCATACAATGAATAAAGGAACAGTAGACATAAAGATGTAGCTGGCTTAGCATGGATGAGGCCCTGGGTTTAGTCTCTATCACCAAATAACCCTTGGCTAGTAATGCACACCTGTGACACCAGCAGTTGAGAGGTAGAGGCAGAAAAGTCTGCATTCAATGTCATCCTCAAGTTCAAGGCCGGCTTGAGATACCTGAGTCCATACAGCAGTGGGACACCCTGCAAGATAGCTGAAGATGACTGATGGTGGTTTCTGTGCAAGCATAGTGAGCTAAGATAGATTTCTGGAACCCCTCCCCACAAAAAATAAGTGGAAAGAGAGACTAAATTCCACAAAATTGTCCTCTGACTTTCATATACAGAGAGTGGGGAAGGGAAGAAGAGAGACAGGCAGGGAGGGAGGGAAGAAGGAAGGAAGAATAGCAGAGACCTCTCCCAGTTCAGCCACTGCTTCCTTCTTAGCACAGTCCTAGCTCCACCAGACCCAGCACCAAGGAACCCCTGCCAAGAAGACTTTTCCACCAACTCAGAAGTCATATTTTTATCCTGAGAAATTCTTTTCTTTCTTTTTTTCTATTTACTTATTTTGAGACAGGGTCTCTCTACACAGCCCTGGTTGTCCTGGAATTCACTATGCAGACCAGCTTGCCTTGAATTCGCAGAGCTTGTCCTGCCTCTGCCTTAAAAGCTTGTGCCATCCGGGCCAGCACACGCTGAGCAATTTTAAAGGAACTATGCATGATCCATCTGACTCCCATACTACAGCGATCTTGAGGTAGCTCGACGTTGCTGGGCCCAACAGTCCCCAACACAGAAAGCTTTGGCCTCCCTGTTCCTTAACAGACTTTGTCAGCCCTGAAGGACTCTGATGACATGAATTACACACTGAGGATCACAATAGAAGGAGAAAACTGACTCCTAAGAGTTGTCATCTGAACTCCACATCATGGCACATGCAGAAAAAAGAATAACAGTAATTTATTTTTTATAAATGTCTACCAGTTCAGTACAGACAGTTTCTCCTTTTGAGTGGCTTTCTCCTCAGATAACTGAAACCACACATTACAGAACCTGGGGATGCCGAAGGCTGCCTGCACTGGGCAGACAGTGGAAGGGAAGAGTCTCAGAGTTACCCTGCTCTAAACAGAACTTTTCACACAAAGCTCCAGACCTTTGAAGGAAAAGAAGAAAAAGAGGACTTAATTACCCCTGTCAAGAGTGAACTGAAAAAGGCCTTCTTCGGCAGTTTGGACTATAGAAGAGGTGATCACACAGGAGGTTAAGGTGACATTTTACACTAACTGCTTTCTGTTTGCCAAAGCTCTAACAGTCCCTTCCAGAACAAATTCTTCTCCTTTGAAATTCTATGAAACCAAGCTCCGTTGGCAAAGAAAGACAAAGAAATAAAGTATGACTTCTCAGCTGCATGTGGTAGCTCACACCTGTAATCTCACAATCAAAATATTGAGGCAGGAAGAGTTCCAATTCAAGGCTAGCCTGGGCTACATAGTGAATTCCAGCCAGTCTGAGGGGTAGAGTGAAACACTGTCTCAAAAAGAGGGGAGGACAAACAAGATGGTGATGCTGGCTGGTTTTATGTCAACTTGGTACAAGCTAGCCTCATCAGAGAGGAAGGTTCCTCAGTTCAGAAAATGTCTCCATGAGACCAGACTACAGGCAAGCCTGTATGGCATTTTCTTAATCAGTGATTGAGGACCCAGACATTGTGGGTGGCCCACTCCTGGGCTGGTGGTCCTGGGTTCTATAAGAAAGCAGGCTGAGCCAGAAGAAGCAAGCTAGGAAGTAATACTACTTCATGGCTTCTGTGTCGGCTCCTGCCTCCAGGTTCCTGCCCTGTTTGAGTTCTTGTCCTGACTTCCCTCAGTGATGAACAGTCATGTGGAAGTGTAAGCCAAATAAACCCATTCTTCCCAAAGTTGCTTTGGTCATGGTGTTTCATTACAGCAATAGTAACCTGAATTAAGACAGTGGCTCAGTGTCTGAGAGCGCCTGCCATCAAGCTGAACAATCTGAGTTCTACTTCCAGGACCTACCTGATGGAGGGAGAAAACAGAATCCCACAAATTATCTTCTGACCTTCATGAGTGTGCCCTGGCACACAGATACACACACACACACACACACACACACACACTTAAATGTAATTTTAAAACAAATTTATTAATTAAATAAAATATAAAACAAAACAAGTTTGGCTCCTTCCATTACCACATCCAAAAAAGAGGACCACAAAGACAGCTGCTTGGGATACGGACAGGACCAGCATTCAACTCAATTCCAGCCAGCAATGGCCACTGAGCACCTACTGTGAGGAGCTCTGGAAGCCTCAGGATGAGGACAACTGACAGGCAGGACCCCTACTCACCCCAGGCCAGGCAGCCAACAGGGACCTGGTGCTGCAAGGGGAGGCAAGCAAGGCTGCCGGTGTGGCTAGAATCAACAATGAGGCAAAGACTATGGGTTGGGGGCCAGCCTCCTGCATTGAAATCGCAGATGTCCTACTTGCTGAGCATGAGTCTTTGAGACACGACCTGATTACCTCTTACAATGCTGTTGTAAGGATTAACTACGATTTAGCCCATTAGCTCAATGCCTAGCAGAAGGTAGGTGTTAGTTATTGCTACTGATATTGTGACTAATGACACCCTAAGAGAAAGGGAGGGGACCTTAGAGAAGTTGCCTTTGGCTGAGTCTTGAAGGTAGAAAGGATTCCAGCAGGTGGTGACAGATGGAAAATGGGTGTGCACAGAGGCATAGAAGCAAGCCAGCTGAGATGGAGAAACTCCTGAGTGCAGGCCTTGGGAGTGGCACTGGGAACAACCACCAGACTGCAAACACTGACAGATTCACATATGCCAAATACTGCCCATAGTGCTGGACACATCCCCCTCCCCCACTAATGCTCACAGACTCCTGGAAATGAGGCTGAGGGGAAAGCCTCACAGGCCTGTTCATTCATTCAATAAATATTTAATAAGCAACTGCTGTGTCTGGGCCCTTAGAGCAAGAAGGTGAACTAGGAAGCAAGCCTGGGTAAACATATAAAGAAGTCCACTTCACACAGTGATAAAGCCACATCCTTAGGGACAGGGTGAATGACTCATGGTGACCAGGAAAAAAATGTCTACATGGGGAATGGATAGATGACTTTGATGACCAGAAAGGAAGAAATAATCCTGAGAAAGCTGAGGGAAGGCAAGAGAAAGGACAAGACAAGCACTCTTCACAGCACCAGGACACTGGGGATGGACAAGGTGAGGCCAGGAAGGCACAAGGTCCTGCAGAGCTTTGAGTCAAATCCTAAGTTTTGTAGGAAGCTGAGTGGGTTTTGAAATGACTAAGGTTGTGCCACCACCCTGTTCTGACACCATTTTGTGTCTGCTTAGACAGTTCTCAGGCCTCTACCCGACTCCCTGCAATGGTCACATCTACCTTAGCAACACATTCAAAATTTCTGTGGCCTTGACTGTGGTCCAGATGTATTAACCAAAATAATTGACAGGTTGTGTCTAAAATAACTACTGTGCTCTGGCAGGGATGAACATGTCAAGGTTACTCTGACCTCGTCTCACTTTGATGTATCTTTATGGGTTTTGCCATTAAAAAGTCTGTATCCCTGAGCCTGGGGCACCAAGAGACTTTTCTGAGGCTCAAGCCTGCTCTTGGTCTGACCATGAATAAAAAGGATTTAAAACTCCTAATTGACTTAGTCAGCATGGTTGTCAATACCTGACCTGTGTGGATCAGTCCAGTTTTACACAGAGGGGTACCATAAGCTGGTATATGCATTCAGAAACACCATGCTGAAGCTGAGGCTGAAGCCCAGCGGTGGACTGACTGCCTGGAATCTTAGTTACTTTCCCATTGCTATGACAAAACACCATGACCAAAACCACTAATGAAAGAGTTTTATTTTGTGCCAGACTCCAGCATGGTGGAGAGGCATAGCAGCAAGTGACAGGCAGAGACAGGCAAGGAAAGCTGAGAGTTCACATCTTCAAACGTAAGCACACAGCAGAGAGTAAACCGGACGTAGGATGAGATAACTCAAAGCCCACTAGCATGACTTACATCCTCCAAAAGGGCTGTACCACTCAAAGACATCCACCTGGGACCAAGACAAATGCCTATAGAGGACAGTCCTTATTCAAACCACCATACCAAACATACAGGAGGCCCTGAGATAGTACCACATACACTAGGTGTGGTAATGTATACCTGTAACCCCAGCACTTGGGGGGTAGAGGCAGAAGGAATTGAAGATAATCCTAGTAAATTTAAGGCCAACTGGAACTACATAAGACCCTGCCTCTCCCATCAAAAAAAAAAAAAAGAAAAGAAAAGAAAAGAAAATCACTCCAGTTACTGTAGGGAAAACAGGACCCAAGGCAATACTAACTCTGGTCTTGAATTTCATCCTGAACTAAAGCACCAAGAAGGCAGTCCCCATATGTCACCTCCAGGCCAGGTCTTAGATCTGGCACTGGCCAGTCCTGAGCAGCTGTGGCACAGGCTGCTGACAATCACCTCTTGCCTGGCTGAGGCAGCTCTCTGTTTCCAGCCTCTGGGACTGAGGAGTGCTTGCTCCCCTGTTATCATTTTTCCTGGCACTCTGGGTCCACCCAGAGAAAGACCCATCAGTAACTTCAGGAAAGTAAATTACAGCCAGTTCTGGTTGTTTTCCTGAGTTTTTACAAGGCTCCAAGGTTCCATTAAACATCAGCGCGTAAGTGCATTTGTGTTTGAGTTGTGTGCACTTAGAACTGAGCGATCAAAAGAGGGGGGAGGAGGAGGGGGAGAGGGGGAGGAAACTTCACCCTCAGCCCCACAGGAAGATTCTTGTGCTGAGTAGCCAGGCCCCAGTTTCAAAGCCTGTTTCTTCCTCTAACTCTGGATGCAACCTTGATAAATGTGTTCTCCAGAATCCACAGAGTAGAATAAATGTTCCCTGTAGCCTTTCTCACTCTGCCAGATCAAAGACTCCATTCAGAGTTCTTGGGAGTTCAAACTTGGGGTAAATCAGAAGCAGAACTTAAGAAGAGAAGGGGTTAACTGGAAGTGGAACTGAAGAAGAGAGGACAACTGACTGCAAATATGACCAACGTGTGAGCATGTATTGCCGTCCATGGCAGCTCACTCCCTTAATCTTAATACTCAGGAAGCAGAGGCAGGCAGATCTCTACAAATTTGAGGCCAGCCCAGTCTACGTAGTGAGTTCCAGGCCAGCCAAGTCTACCTTTGCACATTAGATTCTAACTCAAAAAGAAAATTTAAAATTAATTTTAGGGGCTGGAGAGATGGCTCAGTGGTTAAGAGCACTGACTGCTCTTCCAAAGGTCCTGAGTTCAATTCCCAGCAACCACATGGTGGCTCACAACCATCTGTTAAGGGGATCTGATGCCCTCATCTGGTGTGTCTGAAAACAGCTACAGTGTACTCACATACATTAAAAATAAATAAATAAATAAATAAATCTTTTTTAAAATTAATTTTAAAGGTTAAAAAATAAAAATATGTGCACATGCATTTTTAAACTCCTAACTCAGTTATATCTTATTTATTTACTTACTTATTTGGGTGAGAACATGGGTCATATGCACCTGTACACACACATGAATGCCAAGGCATACATATGGAGACCAGAGGACAACCTGTGGAAATCTCTTCTCTCCTTCTACCACTGAGGTCCCAGGGATTGAGCTTAGGTCATGAGACTTGACAGCAAGTACCATTACCATCTTGCCAGCTCCTCAAGCTGTTTTTTGTGGTCACCAGGTGGCAGCAGGCCTCAGTGGTGTTCAGAGTAAAACGCCTCTCGGAAGCACAGAAGGCAGTGCATTTGTTGTTGTTGTTGGGCTTATTAAATATTTTTTAAATAAGCATCTTTTACATGGACATTATTTCTAAGAATTCTCAACCATGTAGATGATCCCTAAAATGTTCGGTTTTATTGTTACTTACCTGCTTAATTGACAAGTGTTAATTGTATATGTTTATGGGGTACATGGCCTAATGCTGATATATGCACACTGAACTGATTAGCCTGTCTGTAACCTCATGTTATTGCCCAACAGGTTCGTATCAATAAAGGCAAAAAGTCTGACGTCCTGGAAGCTTGCTTCAGACTACTTCTTGCGTGCAGTTTTCATTGGATGCTGCCTCTTCACGCATTCAGTCAGACTCTGAAAAGTTAACCAAAGTGTAGAAACTATAAAGACTGAATCAAGAGAAGCTTTAAAGATGTCTTCAGTCAAGAATGGCAGTTCACATCTGTAATCACATCCCTCAGGAGACTGAGGCAGGAGATTTATGAATTTGATGCTACACAGAGCAACATGCCTTTGGCGTCTTCTATATAGGACAGAGAAAGACACCATGGAATGAAATCTCAACAATATGGCTGCCTAAACATGGCCTGAACAATGGTAATACCAGTTGGCATGCCAACGTGAATAGGGGAAATCACAAAGGGCCCCACCCTTGGATGAAGAGCTACAAGCAATTAATGACTGCTAGAGAAAGAATTAGTCTCCCCCAGGGATGAGGCCCCTGACTGGTCAAGGCTAACCTATGGTTGGACTTAAAAATGTACACAAACATGCAGCACTGAGTGAACTCAGCAGTTTGTGTTGGTACATTTATTTGTTTATGTGTAAAATAAAGAAGAGAACTCCATGAAGAGGGAGGAGTGGAACACGGAAGGGGCTTAAGGAGGAGATTGGAGAGGGAAATTATATAACTACAGTCCATTTACATGAAACTAAAAATAATAAATTTAATTCAATTTTTAACATTTTTTTAAAGAGCTGTTTTAATTTCATCCTACAAGACCAACTAGGATATTTTTTTAGATTTTTTTATTTGTTAGTTTATTTATTTACATTTCAAATCTTGTCCCCTCCACTTTCAAGTTTCCCCCCTCCACAAACCCCACATCCCATCTCCCCTCCCCCCAGCCTCTATGAGGGTGCTCCCCCACCCACCTACCCACTTCCACCTCACCACACTAGCATCCCCCTACACTGGGGCATCAAGCCTCCACAGAACCAAGGGCCTCTCCTCCCATTGATACCAGATAAGGCTATCCTCTGCTACATATGCAGCTGGAGCCATGAGTCTTTCCATGTGTACTCTTTGGTTGGTGGTTTAGTCCCTGGGAGCTCTGGGGAGGTCAGGTGAGTTGATATTGTTCTTCCTATGGGGTTACAAACGCCTTCAGCTCCTTCAACTCCTTCAGCTCGTTCAGTCCTTTCTCTAATTCTTCCATTGGGATCCCCATGCTTAGTCTGATGGTTGGCTACGAGCATCCACATCTGTAATGGTCACGCTCTGACAGAGCCTCTCAGGGGACAGCCATACCAGGCTCCTGTCAGCAAGCTCTTCTTGGCATCAGCAATAGTGTCTGGGTTTGGTGACTGCAAATGGGATGGATCCCTAGGTGGGGCAGTCTCTGGATGGCCTTTCCTTCAGTCTCTGCTCCACTCTTATTTTCAAATTAACAAAGTTGAATATTTTCATCTGTCAAGTTAATGTTGTAAGTCACCCGGGAAATAATTTATTGAATTTTTGTATGTTCAGAGCTAAGATCCATTCTTTTTTTATTGTTATTTGATTTAGAATAAACCAGGGGCTAGGGATGTGGCTCAGTTAGTAGAGTACTTGCCTAATATACATAAAACTATGAATTTAATCCCCCAACAACACATAAATTAGGAGTACTAGGGGAAGTTCAAGGTTGCCCTTGGCTGCCTAATGAGTTCAAAGGCAGCCAAGATACATGCGATCCTATCTCAAAAGTGAAAACTAAATTAAGTCTAAAACAGTAAAATTTAATAATTAGCAAAAAAAAAATGCCTTTTGCAGGTTTTTTCTTTTTTTTTTTTTTTTTTGGTTTTGTTTTGTTTTTGTTTTTCGAGACAGGGTTTCTCTGTATAGCCTTGGCTGTCCTGGAACTCACTCTGTAGACCAGGCTGGCCTCCAACTCAGAAATCTGCCTGCCTCTGCCTCCCAAGTGCTGGGATTAAAGGCATGCGCCACCACTGCCCGGCTGCAGTATTTTTTATTTCGAGCAATTTTGCTTATTAATTTACTATTTATGCAATACTTAGTATATCAGACTAAAACCAAAAAAAAAAAAAAAAAGGAACAATTAGATAAATATGCAGGCCATTGAATAAACAGTTGTGATTTCATGCATATTCGTGTGTGTTCTGACTTTTGTTTATTTTCCTTGGCATAGTTTTATAGACACTTAGTTCTCAGGCCCTAGCACAGCATAGGAGCAGCCAGATGGGTGAGCACCCAGGCTCGACAAAGTGCTGTGAAGATTGCATAACGTAACCTTGTTACTAAATTACACTCTCAGGAGCAGTCTGCTTAGCTGTGACCAATGTTAAGGGATGTTCTGGTGACAGGTGACATCAAGCACCAGATGCAACAGAAAGGAAGCTAGGCACCACCCCAGGGTTCACCCCCCAAGATGACTATGATCAAATTTATATCCCCCTAGCATATGGAAAGCTTGAGAATAAAATGATATTTTAGGGCTGGTGAAATGGTGCAGAATTTAAAGGCACTTGGCTTTAGGCCTGACAACCTGAGTTCAATCCCCGGGACTTATATGATGACACCCATAAGTTGTTCTCTGACCTCCACACAAATGCCATGGTGAGTGCATGCATGCACACACACACACACACACACTAAAATTTTTAAACTTTAATTATGTTTTATTTTAGTTAGCAGTATAATAAGCTGGCTAGAAGTTTTCTATCACGTGTTATATATTGTATGATATACAATGCATGCATGCCATATATATGTTATATTTAATATATATAAACATAAAACATAACTATATTAGTTAGAAAATATGAAATATAGGTGATAGATAATAGATTAGATTGGATTAGATTAGATTAAAAAAAGGAAAGTGCTACTTCATTTAGGGAGCCCCTCTTTTGGGGACCCTAAATACCCTGTACATGATGATGGACTAAAACTGATTGACAAGATGTCTAGGTAGGAAAGCAGCAGTCTGTTGGCTAGGGGAGCAGATTTAGAGCCTCACCAGATTCCTCTGAGTGAGACATCAACTAGTCCTCAGACTCTTGGCACCTAAAGAATCCATGATCCCACCCTACTACCCCCTTTCCATAGCTAGAGCCCTGCTAGGCCACTCCACCAATCAACAATAGAACTTGGCGCTGGTCTATCTCTGCCACCCCATCAGTTTGTTTTCCATGTGGTGGTCAGCTAAGAGCAGAGCTTGGTAACTCACAGTTCACACTGGGGACAGGGGAAGCTTGGCAGTAACTAGCCAGATACATGAGTGGATACACACTCAGAGCAAGGAAGGTGGTAGGGGGTGGACAGGCACGGAGGAAAGAACCCAAGTGACTCACTGCAGAAGAAAGAACCTGCAGAGGTAAGCAACGATGAGGTGAGCGAGCATCCTGGGAAAGGTCAAAAGTGAATTGTGTTGTTCTTCTGTTAACCTCCAAATCCCCACAGCAAACCTGTAGAAGGGGAGGGAACCAGTTTCCTCCCTGCAGAACAGAGACTCCCAGCAGCTTCATCATCCACACCCCTCAAAGGGAACTTAGTCCCAAATGAAGAACCTGCTGGTTCTGCTGGAACACCCTTGAAAGGCACAGCCCAGTTCCCACTCCCTGTCCCACCTTTCCATCCCCAAACTTCATTCAGTCACAGCTTCCTGGAGATGGCTCCTGCCTAGCTGGGGAGCCAAGAAAGCACCCAGATTTGTTATATACCAAAGCCTACCTTCACCATCCCCAAAGCCCTTGGGCTCCAGGAACAGAGATGGCCAAGTTATTTCATGCCTGAGTATAATTGGCAGCTGGAGGGTGGTGTTTAACCATAAGATGCCACTGTGTAGCCTTGAAGGACACATATGTGCTGAGCAGATGTTTGTGGACTGGGTGACAAAGTGAAAAAATGACCAAGACCCTCTGAAGGTCAGAACAGTTGATACCTCAGCCTGTGACAACATCTTCTCTTTCTTTCCCAGGTTTCAAGCCTTGACCGTCACTTCTAACACACCTTTTGTTATTGGAATAGATGTAGTTCCAGGCTTGAAAGAGCCAACACCAATAAGGGCCTATCTAAATCCAGGCATGTCCCCAACAGAAAGATTCAGCAGGGCAGAAGTTAAACATAGTGTGGCTCGTTAGGGCAGAAAAACTAGAAAGTAATGTCCATCAGCAAGGTACTGGAAAATTAAATCATAGCAGAGCCATAGAACCTGACATTCTGCAGCACGAAAGATCAACTGTATCTATAAGTAGCAAGATTTCGGAGGATCAAATGCTTGCTGTGTGTTCATTCATGAAGAACTGAGTTCAGTTCTTAGCACTAAAGCCAGGCATAGCAGCACACAACGGGAACCCAAGCATTGGGCAGGAGGGGATAAGGGAACCCATGGGACTCAGGATTCAGCAACTTTAGACAAAATGATGAGTTCCTGGCTCAGTGAGAGGCCCTGTCTTGAAAAATAAAGTGTAGCCTGGTTTGATACCACACACCTTTAATGTGAGCACTCAGTAGATGGAGTTCTCTGAGTTCAAGGACAGCCTGCTCTACATAGTGAGTGCCATGCCAGGGTTACATAGAGACCCTGTCTCAAAAACCAAGATGGAGAGAGACAGTAGAAGACAGTAGATGTCAATCTCTGGTCTGTAAGCTTGCCCATACAGGCTAGTGCACCTGCACACACACACACACACACACACACACACACACACACACACACACACACATTTGATAGCACAGGACATAACATTAAATGGGGGAGTCCAAGGCCAGCTTCAGTTATGTAGCAAGTTCCAGGCTAACTTGGGCTGTATGAGACCCTGTCTTTAAAAAACAACAACAAAAACCCACAAACAAACAAACAAAAAACAGATGAACAGTGAGGTAAGCAAGAGGTTCATCAAACAAGGGTAACTTGCTACGTAGAAGCCTAACAACCTGAGTTCATTTACAGGTCCCTGCAACCTGTAGAGATGGAAGGGGAGCACCAACTCCACAAAGGTGTCTCCTAATCTCTATACAAAGGCCATGTAATACATGCACATACAATAAAGATAAGTAAAAAATAGAAACAAATAAACAAGCAAAAAAGAAATGCACAGTCCTCACAATAAGAGCAGCTGTGTCATAGCTGGACTGAGCTAGGCTGACTGCTTGAATGCTGCCATCTAGATAAGTATCTAAGTATGCACCAATTATAATTTAGAGATCTCCTTTCAGCATTTTAGAGTCAATGGGATAGATACGGGTCTGTGGTGGTTTGAAAAGGAATGGCCCCCACAGATTCGTGTGTTTGAATTCTTGGCCCATAGAGAGTGTCACTTTTAGGACTGTGGCCTTGTTGGAGGAAGTGTGACGGCAGGCTTTGCGGTCTTTGGGACTCAAGTCAGTTCTCCTCCAGGTGCCTGCCGATCTGGATGTAGACACTGCTACTTCTACAGCACCATGTCTGTCTGCGAGCTGCCATGCTTCCATCCATGACAGTAACAGACTAAACTTCTGCACTACAGACTAAACCTCTGAAGCCGGCCCCAATTAAACATTTTCCTCTATAAGAGTTGCCATGGGCTGGGCAGTCGGTTGGTCGGTATCGGCATACTCCTTTAATCCCAGCAGTCAGGAAGCAGAGGCAGACTGATCTCTGTGATCTTTGTGAGTTTGAGGCCAGCCTGGTCTACAGAGTAAGATCCAGGACAGCCAGGGCCATTAAACAGAAAACCCCTGCCTCTGAAAAGGAAAAAAAAAAGTTGCCACGGTCCTGGTGTCTTTTCACCGCAATAAAACACTAAGACAATGACCATTATTTTAGGTCCTCAAAAAAAAAAAAAAAAAAAGAAAGAAAAGAAAAGAAAAGAAAAGAAAAGAAAAGAAAAGAAAAAAACCTCTAATGGGGGGTGGGGGGTTGCTGGAGAAGAGAGATGAGTCAGTGGTTAAGAAAACTGGATGCTCTTCCCGAGGACCTGGGTTTAGTTCCTTGCACCCACATGGCAGCTCACAACTGACTGTAACTCCAGTTTTAGGGAATCCCAGGCATGCACACAGTACACAAACATCCATATAAACCAACTGCTCAGAAGGTGCCAAGCCTTTCCTAGGAGGGTTCTAGATCAATGCAGGGGTCAGTCTTAGGGCAGAAGAAAATGAATCAAACTCATGAGGGACAATTTGTTCTGTTTGACAGCTATTTCTTGAGCAGTCTCAGAGCTTGCCACTGGGGGATGACACAGAGACTGGCCTCTATAGCTTGCCCCACAATTGACCTTGTGAGATGACCCCAACCTGTGGTCTGACCAGTCCTTCTGTGGCCCAGCAAGATCACTAGGCTCAGAATGGCCCACCCAGAGCCTCCAACCTGCTTTCTGGGCCATGCTGGGACTTGTTCCTTTTGGGATAGGCTAAGCGCTGAAGCCAGGGGATAAACATCTGGTCTTAGGCAATAGCTCCTGGGAGTACCTGGAGGAGGCCACTAGAGGCTTCACCCCTCCCTTCTGTCATTGCCACTAGATTCATGAGAGAATCATGAGAGGGCTCACTAGGAGATAATAAACGTGGCCTAACAACCTGGCACCCACATGCATAATCACATGTTATTCACACACACACACACACACACACACACACACGCACGCACGCACGCACACACACACACACCATGGTGTTGGGGAGGGTTCAGCTGACCTAAGGACTTAGGAATCCAAATAACCAGGTGAAATGTCCAGGCACTCAGTCCCCTCGGGCTGTGAGTGAGGCTCTTCCTGACCTTTTCTGAAACCAGGCCTGAAGTATTTATATCACTCCAGAAGGCTCCTAGCCCAGACCTCAAAGCTCTCTACCAATCTAGGGACCAGGACTCTCCAAAATAAGTCACAGCTGATTGCAGAAAGTAAGGAGGGTCGTGGGACCAGTAGGCAATGTGCCAATTCAATACCACCATCATGGTGCTAGTAATCAAGTGGCTTCTCTTTCCCAAGGAATTTGTCTTTACACAACACCTGTCTCCGGTGCAGCCAGAAATAGCAGTCCCCAGCCCTCCCCCAGGTAATAAGCAAGCTTAGGGTTCTATCCTGGAAGTCAAAGTGTAGGGAGGGGGTACTTTAGGGAAGAGCTGCTGCTGGGATATAAGAAGCTGGGCTCTGTGGAAGTTAAGAGAAGCAGGAATGTCACAGATCTCAGGGGAGGGGAAAGGCCCATCACTGCCAAGCAGGGCTTTCCCAAGGGCCAGGATAGAAGAACCTGTCTAGTACTCTTAGTGGTAGCAATCTGGCTACCATGACCCCAAGACCAACCTCCAGCCTCTGTCCACTGAGTCTGAACAAAGCCATCACCGAGGAATAGCATTGCCCTTTCATGACCTAAGCCAGAGACTCAGTCAGAAAGAAAGAGTGAAGTGGGGAGAGAAGCCCCATTAAATGAACTTGAAAGAAGAAGGAAGCTGTGAAAGGGGACAGATGGAGACATGTGGCCGAAACTAATGCAGGATCCAGACCATCTTGAAAGCACAATAACTTAAGCCCTGTAGCAGGGACTCCACCAAGATGCCCACAGAGGGTGTCCACTACAGACTTGCGGGCGTGTGCATGTGTGTGTGTGTGTGTTTTCAAGACAGGTTTTCTCTATGTAGCCCTGGCTGTCCTGGAACTTTTTCCTTCTTTCTTTCCTTCTTTCTCTCTCTCTCTCTCTCTCTCTCTCTCTCTCTCTCTTTCTTTCTTTCTTTCTTTCTCTCTTTCCTCCTTTCTTTTCCTTTCTTTCTTTAATTTAGGTTTGTTTTGTTTTGTTTTGTTTTGTTTTGTTTCAAGACAGGGTTTCTCTGTGTAACCCTGACTGGCCTGGAACTCATTCTATAGCCAGGCTGGCCTAGAACTCAGAAATCTGCCTGCCTCTGCCTCCCAAGTGTTAGGATCAAAGGCATGTGCCACTGCAGCTGGCACTACATTCATTTGAAAGGCTCTTGTCTTTACAATGACACTCACACTATTCTGTGCACAGCCACTGGGCTGTATCACAAAGTGGCCATGTCACAGGTCCAGGAAGGCTTCACTGTTTAACAGCTGGTTTGGAATTTGGAAGTGGGAAAATTTGTAGAGACTAACTCACTCTTGAACTCAAAGATAAAATGCTCTTTAAAAACCTATGGGGGGGTGGAACTGTATCAGAACTCTTTCTACATCAGCCTCTGTGCTGTAGACACAGAAGTGAGCTAAGCCTACAAAGAGAACTGAGGAACAATGGAAAACTGCATCCTAAGGGCCAGGGCCTTAGGAAAAAGGCGACCCAAAATGCCACAACTTTAAATCGCCTTCCTGTTGTGTCATTAGATGCAAACAGTCCTGGGGAGGATGTGACCTTAAAGCAAGATAATGTTCTGTAGCAGGAGCAGACCCTGAAGTTACTAGAAGCTGAAGGCTCTAGGCTAACCACACTTCTCAGCCTCTCCAGGTCTTCCCCATTTTCCAGTCCCACCAGCACCCGCAGTAGGGACTGACCATCTATTGACTGGGTGGATAGATAAATATTTGACACAATCTGAAGTCTGAATAGGATTTGTGGAAATGGAGAAGGTGTTGATTCCAACCAAGCCAGGTTCTATGCTAAGACATGAGAGCACTTGAGAAGTAAAGGAGTTAAACCCTGTGGTCGTGTGGTCATGGGAAGCTGGGTGACTAAGGTAAAGCCTGGGAATGGCTAACACTTGAGAACTGTCAACATCATAAAAGAATAAGAAAGAATGGCCAAGGAAAGAAAACAGGAAAGAGCTGAGTGTGGGAGAGTCCTGGAGAGAATGGAGCAAGAAAGGGGAGGCTATAGGTCAAAGGCGAGGGAGAGGTCAAGTCAAATGAAGACTGAAGGTGCTTTCAACTGGCAGGACTCAAGGGACTGCTCTCTGTAGGAACAGGCCAAGCCTACCTGATCTAGGATCTTGGTCTCTGATGTGTACTATGGAGAAGTCTATTTGTTCATATCGACTGTATATAAGATCTAACCTGGCCAACAAAGCCCAAGAATCGAGTGACTTTGTGGCTTGAAGTCTAGCCACTTTCCTTGAAGGGAGGCAACAGAAGGAGCCTAGTGACATCTCAGAGTCCTGGGTCTTTGTCCTTCCCTGTGATTCCTGAAGGGTCTCCAGCCTCTGCTTCTCCAGGGTTGGCAAGTCTACAGTTGCTTCCTGGAACCTGGAGTATTCAGTGCTTGACTTCGAAGAGAGGACATAGGTGTCTACAGTTCCACAACCTCTGACTTGGGTTCCTCCCCCCATGGCCTGAACACCCCACAAGTGGCCTATTGTGTGAGCTCAGTTTCAATGGGAACAGAAACTGGGTTTATAAAAAGAGATTATTTGCTTATTCCACGGAGAAGACGACCAAGTAAATAATACAATTTCCTAAATGGAGCGCAATCCCTTCCCCCTACCTCTTGTGGGCTGCCAGGAACATATAAAAAGCCACACACCCACACACCCACACACACCCACACACCCACATACCCACACATTACAACATCAGCCCACATCTACAGACAGCCAAAGCCTCCGGCCTCTACCATGAAGATCGCTGTCACAATCACTGTGGTCATGCTGTCCATCTGCTGCAGCTCGGGTGAGTGCTCAGGGCCCCTTCCCAAGGTCAGAAGGAAGTGGCCAGTCCCTCCGTGGCTGCCTGGAGGGCCTGAATATGCAGACTCTCAGAAGCATTGAGTGTGATGACCAATGCTATTTTGTGATCTCGGGGAAAGCCTTGAACTTCTGCACTAGGACTAGGGAAGCCTTGTGGGGAAGCTGGAGAGAGCCCATCTAGACCAGCACATCTGTCCAAAACTGGAATAGGAATAAGAAGCCCTTTGAACTCTGGCATTTAGTCTGGCAGAGGAAGTACAGAGACTCATGTCCTCAAACCCAAGGCTAGGTCTCTTTTTCTGGGAGGAGAGGAATATTCCAGAAGAAGATCTTCCCTTTGGAAAACTGCCAACTTTGGGTGTAGTTTTCTAAACATTCTGTCCTCTGGAAAAAGGATTAAAGTCTCTGAATAGTTGTTGCTATCACTATGCTGAAAGGAATGGGAAATGAGAGAGGGAGGGAGGGAGGAGGGTGGATGAACAGAGAGAGTGAGGGGAAGGATGGAGGGAGGAGGGTGGGTCATTCTATCACCCTCCAGCCATCTTGTGCTTTGGGAATGGAGTTGGGAAAACTCTTCTCCACTAGCTCCTCCCACTCCCTTCTGATAATGTTGCATTATTTTTCTAAAACCAAACCCTAATTAATATACTTGAAAAGGTTCATATCAGTGCTGTACATAGAGGAGGGTGGCTCAGCAAGACAGAGCTAAAACGTGTGAAGTGGTGGACTGGTAAGATATTTGCATATCAAGGTACTCAGGTATTAAAAACTCCAATAGTAAAACTCATTAATTCTACTTAAAATGTGGTAGTCACTGACCTCAGCCATTTTACATACTATCCCTTTCATTTTCATAACAACCCAACAAAGTAGAGATGTTGTGCCCATTTTGCAGATTAGAAAATTGAGCCACTGGAAAATGAAACACCCTGCCTGGTGATATTATAAAGAGGGTTCAAGTTGGAGTGACTGTTCTTTTGGTTTTGAGACAGAGTCTAATTCTGGTTTGAATTCACAACCACCCTGCCTCAGCCTCCCTGGTACTGTGAGTTATATAACAGATGTGAGTTATCATGCCCAATTAGAGTGGCCATTAGCTGGAGTGGCCATTTGGAGTAGGAATAGGGTCCTGAGTCAGAGCAGTGAATCCAAATTTGCAAACAATGTAGAGAATTCCAAGGTAGAAAATTTGAGACTATGTTAGAAGTAGAGGCAAACGGTAGGAAAATATGTTCCCAAGCAGACGGCACAATTCAAACAGCACCACAGTTACAGGGACATGGTGAGGTGAGAGGCGTGCCGGCAAACTGACTGTGCCATCAGACTAGATCCCTTGTGTGCTTTCATCTTCCAGGTCAGGTTTGGGACCTATGCTGGGCTGGGGTAAGGGCTGTGTCACACCCTCTCAGTAATGTGGCACAGACCACCATTAGCCATGGGTGAGGGACCTTCTGGTAGAAAGCAAGACTTCCAGAGGCCTCCTCCTCCTTGTCCCCACACTGCACAAAGCAGCCAGCCAGACAGCTTCAGTTACACACTCTGTCTAGAACGATGGCAGAAACAATGGCCACCCTAAGCCAGGAATCCAAAGGCAGTTCAGGAAAGCCACAAAAGCTGGCTGTTACCTAGAAAGTCCTCACAGGGTGCCAGATGTTCAGCTGCTTGGAGCCTCCCCAGAGCTTACACTCTACCACCCAAAGGCTGCTCTCTCGTGCTGACCAGACTGGCTGGTCCAGCAGAATGCCGGATGGCTGGCTTTTAGAGAAGAGGCTGCATACGTGTGCTTTCTTTTGCCTGCACTCCAGCTTCTTCGGACATCTGCCCAGGATTTCTTCAAGTCCTCGAGGCCCTCCTCATGGGCTCAGAGTCCAATTATGAGGCATCCCTGAAGCCTTTCAACCCTGGCTCAGACCTGCAAAATGCAGGAACCCAGTTGAAGAGGCTGGTGGATAGCCTCCCGGAAGAGACCAGAATAAACATCATGAAGCTCACGGTACGCAACACCTGTCGCTCATATCGATTCTAAGTAGTTTCCAACCACAGTGTCATACCATTTTGGGGGTTACAAAGGCTAATGAATCCTGACCATGTACCCTGCCTTTTTAGTGTGTGTGTGTGTGTGTGTGTGTGTGTGTGTGTGTGTGTGTGTGTGTGTGTGTTTAGATGGGGCCTCTGTGCTCTAGCCTCACTGTCCCCAAACTCTTGGAGTCAAGTGTTCTTCCCACCTCAGCCTCTGAACATCTAGAACTACAAGCTTGGACCCACACACCCAGCTCCAGTGATTTTTTTCTCCGTAAGAATTTTGACATTTTATTTCCTTAGTGGGAATATGTATATGTGTGTCACACATGTGGAGTGTGTATATGTGGGAGTGTGTATATGTGTGTCACACATGTGGAGTGTGTATATGTGTGTCACACATGTGGAGGTCAGAGGACACACTTTTAAAGAGTTGGATCTTTCCTTCCACCATGTGAGTCCTGTGGGTCAAACTCAGGTAGTCAACTGTGATGGCAGAAGCATTTGCAGCTATGACATTTAACCTGCCCCTTTTAAATTAAAGTCTTTGAGAAAACCATCCAAGGCCTTCTAACCCTCAGTTCCTCTCAGAACTTACTGTGGCTTTTGTCTGTTAAGTTTCTGCACTGCTACTCCATCTACTTCTGAGATTCACTCACTATTGGGGGGGGGGGCGGTTGTTTCTTTATTCTAGGAGAAAATCCTAACAAGTCCTCTGTGTAAGCAAGATTTAAAAGTCTGAAGCTCCCTGGATGTCAGAGATATTCTACTGCTAAAGGCCCCTGTCACTGCCCTGTACCTCCTTCACCTCCCCACCAGCCCCTCCTTCCTCTCTGCAATAAACTGCGAGCATCTCACTTGCTGTGTACACTAGTCTTTTTATGCACCTGCTGGAGACAACATTGGTCCTGGAATAAGTGAAGTGAAGCAGAACTAAGGGAGGACAAGTGAGTCCTGCCCTAGGGCCACACAAGAGATCCCAGAAGGCTACTTTCCTCTAAACTTCTGCTATTTACCATCTATGCCTGTAGAGGGCTACCACTGCAGTGCCCTCTAGCTAGGTCCCTAATTCAGCTTGTCTAACAGACCCGTGACATGATCCCTCCCTCCCCATGTTGGCTTCTAAATGTTACTGCAGTCTAACCCCAACCTCTGGGCTACACTGTTCCAGCCAGGAGCCTGATAGGCATCCCTTTAGCCCTTCCTTGACCAATCAACCGAGACCTCCGAAGTCATTCATCACTCCTTCCATATCCACTGGTCACACTCTCCTGGCTGCTACAACTCCAGAGGCCCCCTTTCAGGTTGCCAGCTGACTTACTGCTAATTCAATGACCATGCATCCACCACAGGGAGTCTGATCACATGTCAAATCTTAGCAGTGTTCCCATACTCCAGCCTTTAAAGCATACAGCATACTGACCATCAATGTTCAAGCTCAGTACAAGGCCCTTGTCTCCCTCTTCTCAATCCAGACACCCCCTCTCTCCAACCCTTAGTTCCTAAAAGCCAAGCCCCACCTCAGGACGTTTTTTTACAGGCCACAACACAATATCGGCTGCCCAAAATGGTGGTGTTGATTGGTTTAGAACTTGTCCTAACATCAGCAAGCCGCCACTAGAGCCGGGCTACACCACCCCAAGAAGTTGAATAAAGAGTAGGGAGAGGAAGCGTGTGCAGAAGAGCTGTATGTAGAAATAGAAAGGGCTGAGGCAGAGGGCACCGGAACAAGGAGGCTATGGAAGAGAATGCCAGCGCCTAGAAGCAGCTACGTGGGCGGGTAAGGGCCGCGCCTGCTCCAGCGTCGTGGCCACGAGGGGGCAGTATAGTCCATGCTACCGCCCCCTGCGAGATTGAGGACTCAAGACCCCACCCCACCCCCAAACTTGCACCAACCCTTTGACTTTTGGGCGGAGCTGATGGTGAGACAGTCATTTTGAATCGTTTCATCTGACCTCTAAAATTTTATTTGGACAGAGTTTGTGGTTGGTTGGTTGGTTGGTTGGTTGGTTGGTTTGTTTGTTTGTTTTTTAAATCAAAATTCCGAGTTAAAATACAGGAAAGGCACACGAACAGTGTGGCACAGCTGAAGCCTTCCAGTGACCGGTCAGTCCTTTTGGAATTAGGAGTAAGTCCACTCCCGCAAGACTCTAAAGGCCATTCTGACATATCTAGACTCTGAGATGGCCCTGAAGACAGAGAGGACCAAGAATTGGTCCACTTGCCTGGTTTTAAAGTCCTATTAGCAGAAACTGCAACCTTCCAAGCTTTAGCTTGGCAGACGTTAGTATATCTCTTATTTCTCACACAACCTAGAGCTGAGGCCCAGTTCCTGCCCTACTGATGGTAGACCCTCCCACACAGGAATCTCCAGGGGCAGTAAAATAGGGATGGTAAGGAGAAAAGTCCGCGGTAAACACCCATTTGAGTACACAACGTTAAAGACACCACACCCACTCCTTCATTGTCTGCTGCAAAGGAGGGGCTGGAATTGTAAAAATTCCAGGGCAGGTCGGGGGATCGGGGATTCCATAAGAGATTATTTGTGGCAGGCTGGGCCCAGGTGAGGACCTGCCCCACTCCTTCATTGCCAAGGCCCCAGATTCTTCTGTATCCAGGCCATTCTGTCTATGGCACATATTTTGCCTCCCTCGAGCTACCCACCCAGGTGAGCATTATTCAAATGGACAAGGTCCAAGGTCATAAAACATTCCGAATTTTAACTACTTATTCACTGCTAGGAAAGTATTTACCTTGCACAAATGCACAATGCAGATGACTGGGGAGAAAAGGAAATACAATTATGCTGCAGTGGGTCTCTGCCTTAAGAGGGCTTTGGCAATGTGTAAGAATGTGCATTAACCCAGAGAAACATGCTTACCTTAGGTTCTTCAAATGCAGAATGCAGGGTAGGAAAGGTAGCTATCGAGAAAGTGTTCACTGTGCAAACATGAAGACCCAAATACTGTGCCTAGCACCAGTACCCTCAAAAGCTGCTGGGCACACAGCAGTTCAACAC